>NW_010404961.1:0-11296 GCF_000710305.1 Buceros rhinoceros silvestris | reverse complement strand
ATATACATACTATACATATATATATACACACCTATATATATATATATAGTAGTAGGCTGAATAGTCCCAGAAATCTTTAATGCGATGTGAGCAAAACTTAGTCCTCTACTTTTGACTTAGAGATGATTTAGGTGTTAGAAAGCAAACTGAAGGGCTCTCCTCTCTGCAATGGGCCTCCTGTGCCAGTCAGAGCAAGGACCTCGGTGCGGGGCTCCGTGGGTGCAGTGTAGGTGTCAGATGAAGGGGCTTTGGTCTCTTGCAGAGTACCCATCCCTACAGTCAATGGGTGGAGCCAGAGAAATGCTTCTTCTCAGGGAACATATAGGTGATTTCTGCCCACGGATCATACAAGGAGCCGTGGCACCTCCCGTGTGCTGACTGGGGAGCACTGGTGTTCACCACCACTTACCAGAGAGGTGCCTGGGCTTGGCCTTTTCCTGTGGCTGTGCTTGAGATGCCTTTATATGCTTCTTTCCCATAGTCTTGGAATATGTTCTGTTGCATGGAAAACAGCATTGTTCCTGTCTTTAGTTAAAATTAAGTACTGGAAGTTAATGAGTTTTAGGAACATTAATAAAATGTTCTGTCTTCTCTCCTCTGTCCCAGAGGCATTTTTAAATGTCACTGGCAGAAAGACTTCAGAAGATTGTTTACTGTGTTCCCACGCCAGTGCATAATCCTAAGGTAGAAAGTTCTGCTGATATTACTCTGTCTCTCCAAAATTACTGCTGCAGTCCCAGGGGGTGAGATTGTAAATATCATAAGTCTTCTAGTGTAGATCCATCAGCAGGTGCACTCTGAGCTGATGCACAGAACGGATTTTGCAGCAACACAGTGGAACTTTCCCTGTTGATGAAAACTCCTGGCAGATGTGAGGTTGCTCCAGTGCAGAACAAGAATTGAAAATAGAGATAGACTATGACTACAATTCCCACCTTTAAGCCTTTCAAGACTGTGCAAAAACCTCTCATATGCTGACATGCTGACGGAAAAGGAGCACTTTATTAGCGAAGTTCTGATTTCATATCTTCATTGCATTCCGTGTGGATTGTGATTACAGATTTTAGCAGCTAGGTAGTCACATACTTGGTTTGTGGGCTGTGAGCAGCCCACGCTTTTGAGCACATCAAACAAACGTGCTCACATTCCCAGATACATTTTTGATGAGTGATGGATGCAGCAAAGCCAGCCTGAAACCTACCTGGAGCTGTCTTTAAGTGCAATCCTGACTTGGCTCTGTGCAAAGCAAAGCCGAAGATTTCATCCCTGCATCCCCTCCATCCCATAACTGGCTGACAGTAACTACATGGAGATCTTGGCTCAGAGAAGATAGTTGGACCTGGCAATAGTATGGAGTGATTTGGATCATGAAGTAAGCTGGGCCCATTCAAACTATATGTGTTATATATTTCACTAATATAAATAAACACAGAAATAAACACAGAATACAGGTGGTCTGGAAAGGAGTAACTCAGTGAGTAATTAGAGTTTCTGGTACCAGAGCAAATCAATGTGAGCTCCTACCGGGAACGCGTGTTACGAAAAACTATCAAAACCTTTGGATGAATAAGCAGAAACGTAGCAAGTAGAAGTCAGAGGGTGATAACACCTGCACATTCAGCACTGGGGAAACTGATACTAGAACATGACATTTAGCATTGATGCCCACTTTTCTCCAGGAAACAATGAAAAAGTTGGGAGGAAATAAAGAAGAGCAGTAGGCAACTGAGAGGACTGAAAACAATCCTTTGCTGTGAGAGACTGCAGAGCACAATTGAGTTACTTTGTAAAAAAGGACAGTGTCTTGAGTCCAAAGCAGAATAATCACCATAAAAAGGTACTGCTGTGTTCCAGAAGGCTCTTTCCTTTGGCTAGGGAAGGTTTAGCAGAAACCACTGGCTAGAAGCAGAAGCTTTGCACCTTCAAGACATGAAGCACAGACCTTTAGCAACAGAGAGGATCAGTTATTAGAACAAATCACTGTGAGAACTGGAAGCAGCTCATCTTCACATCTGCAGTTCACCACTGGATGCCTTTGCAGAAGGGATGCTTTCATCAAATGCAGTTACAGAACAGTAACTGTGTAAAATATAATATAACATGATATAAAAATCATGTTATTTGATTAAATCATCCTTTTGTCCTTAAACTCGACACAGATCTCTTGGCAACATAGTATCTGGTAACATTTGGTCATGCAACAGGAGTTAGAGGTGAGACGTATTTTAAGGTCAGAAGCCGTTATTTAGATAGGTATTAAGATGAAATCTCCATGCAGCTTTTCATCACACTCTCTAACGCAGGGCTTCTTGCACTTTCTTCTGAAGTTACTATCAATAATCACTGCTAGGTGCAAGATCTGGACTAGAAGGACCATGACTCAAAGACATACTCACATGGTAATTACTGTGTTCCAATGACTTAGACATTTATTTTGCTATCCTTTCAAGTGGAAATTATATCTACTTAATAATAGTCTTTCTGTGTCCTCAAACCCATCCAAAAGCATGTAGCTGTGCTTTTGAATCAGATATGCAAAACACAGCCTGTCTCTGGCTTACCTCTGTCTCATACCTTCAGGTGTGACCTCTCTGGTTCCAGAAATGAACTCTGAAAGGTTTCAGCTGCAATCTCCTGGAATTCCCCGGCTTTGCACTCACCCCTGAGATCTGATTCAAATGCCACTTCCTATAATCACTTCTTATGTATTAGAGAAATAATTTCAGAAGGTGGTGGAGTTTTTAATATAATGATTTGAGAACTGTTTATTATGATTTCTTCTCAAAGCCAGCTCTAAATACACAGATGTTGGAGACAGAGAAATTAGTATAAATTATGGATTTTTAACATAAGTTCTAAGAATCATCTGAGTTAGGTTTTCTTTATATAAAAACATCCCAAGCCCACAGCTGATAGACGGGATTCTCATTATTATGAGTATGTGCTATTTCTCTCAGCAGAGCATTGGGAATCTTCCGCAAAAGAGAAACCTTGGTCCATGTGAAATTGCTGGAATGTTTTGCCACTGACATGGTTGTCACAGGATGTCAGCACTTGTCCCTTGCTTGGCCTCAAAAATACAGCAGCTTTAAGCTGGCATTGGCTTTAGGCCAGTATAACTCAGAAGTGGAAGAGAGGAGATTCTCTGTTTATTGGGAGAAGAAGGGAACATATCTCTGCAGAGCTAGTTTAAGAAAATGGGCATCTGCTTCCAGCTGCTCAGAGGTTTGGAATTTAGAAGTAGCCCTGCAGGGGATGTATTCCTGGGTGGAGGGCAGGTGAGGAGTTCAGTGAAAACATGCATTTGTTTTAGTTCCCTGTGATCTTGGTGTATAAGTGAAGTTTCTTACGAGGAAACACAAATTCCTTGTCAGCAAGAGCTAGTTAATTTGGAATTCACTGAAAATGCTAATCTTGTACCATCCCAGACATCAAGAACTAGAAAACCTAGTAATACAGTATTGTTCTCTGGTGCATTTTAATCCATGGCCTTACAAGCTACTGACATAAAAATAAACATAAGGCTACACTAGCAGAAATAATGAAAGTCTGAAGGAATTCTGTTTAGATCCTCACATTCTTTTCATATGAGGACTGAATTAAAAATGGAGTCAGCTGGCTGGGCTCTCTCTCTTGAGAAACAGAGACATGTAGTCTGTGTTAATTTGTTAAATTGTAGAGTAAACATTCTAAAAAGTCCAGATACTTTATATTGTAATTGTATAATTGAAAAAACTATATTAAACAATGTTTGCTTCTATATAAGTTGCCTGAGGATCACTAAAGCCTCATGGTACTGAGTGATACACAAAATGTGAAACCATACTGTAAATCCAAGGGAAATTGCCATTCTGGGGACATCTGCTATGGCCTTCAGCTCTAGCTGAATCATCTAGCTGAAACTCTCACGACTGACTGCTCATATCTTCAGAAATCCCCAAATCACTATGGTATATTTTCTAAATTATTTTTTAAAGTTAGACAAGAATAAAAATAACAGACCTGACCTGTAAAACAACGTATTACATTTCTATGTCTAGATACCAATGCGGAGAACCGTCTTATTAACAACATTGCTCATCAGAGAAAATCTGTAATGCACCTTCCAGCAAGGAAGATGAAATGTAATAGTGAATTTATTTGCTATTCTTATTTCCTTTGGCCACTGTAGTTTTTAAGTCTGATCAGATTAAGGGTTCAGGGGCTTGTGGCGGGACTTTCTTCCCATCTGGCAGCAGAGTGCGGAGGCTGCCGCACAGACTTCACAAATGCATTTGGCCCAGGGAAGCTGGCCCTGCACTAGGGATGTTGTCTCTCTCCAAATTGGCCACTTTCTCCGTGGTTTAGTTTTAACTCCGATCTGATTAACTAACTGCCCAAACTGTTGTGTAACCATAAGGAAGGAAACAGGGACAGAAGAAGTTACCAGGAGAGGAGAGGATGAAGTCACGTGCTTTGATAGCAGCGCCCATCTTTATTTGTTTCAAGTGCTCGCAGAAATATACAATGTGACTAGCACTTCCAATAAGCAAAACTTGGAAAACTGAGAATTTACGATTAGTGAGATTGTTTCCAAATTGCACTGCTTGCAGAATTTAAAAATTAACAATATCAGTAATACCTTTCTCAATGGATTGCAGGCTTTAAGGCCCCTGCTTGGCTCATTGAAAAACAAATTCAGTCTCCCTAGTTGTCTGCAGTTCTCTCCTGTAGGTATCAAAATTCTGAGAAGGTCCACCTGCATGTTCTGTCACGCAAGTTGTAACTGACAGTGTTGGAAAAGAGAATGTGCAGAGAAATAGGTTGTGGTAATGACATAGGCAGTGCTGGGTGTCCCTTCTCCCTGCCTTGCTCTCCCGTCTTTGTCATGAATGATAATTTGTGGCATGCCACTTAATCATCTTTTGAGCCTCCTGTTCAAAAGGCATTACTGGAATAGTTTTGTTCTACACTACCTCAGCACTGCCTAGGCAAAATTTTAGCCCTCACTGAATGCCTCCAACCAGGCTTCTTCTCACATCATCCTTTGGAGGTGCTTAATGTCGTTGTCACAATCACCTCTCACTGTTGACTACAGACAATGCAAGGAGGCGGCAGTTGCCAGTAGCCTGACTTGTGTGTCACCGTCTAGAGCTGAGACATCGCAGAAGTTGTGGTGTCTCGGTTATGCGCCAGGTCATCTGAATCTGACCTTCACGTCTCTCCTTGTCTCCTCATTCCTGCAGTCTCCTGTTCATTGTCTCCCTCCTCCACTGCAGAGCTCTTTGTCCTCTGAAATGCCATCTTCAGAACAAATTTTTCTTTCTCCTCTGTTCCATCTCTTCTTTGAATCCATGCTTTGATTTCTTTACCAGGTGATACAGTTTTTCAACTTGTGGTATGCTCCACCTCAGCCTTCTCTCCCCATTAGCTGTCTCTGTATACAGTGGTGTCTTCAGTCTTCTCAGTCTTCACTCCTAACCACCATCGCCTTCAGATTTCTCCTAGTTTCTGATGTTTACTGCCATAACCACTGGCTGTGGTTATTCCCAGAGCTGACAGTCCTCTTTGCAAACAAGTTTGCTTCTATTGGGGTTCCCTGTACTGTCTTTTACTGCTCTTGCCCTCAAACTGTTATCTATTCAGCTTGAGTTAATTTGTTTGACATACTTTGCATGCTCTGCCTCTCGGCAAGCATTTTCAGTGTTTCATAAAGGTTGCACGTGCAGCTCACTTAAGGATTCTCCTGTTCAGTGACACACATAGTACAGTGTTACTACCTTTATCTCCTAGAGCTCTCCCAAGACTTTGGCTCTGGTTTTCATTCTTCTGTCTTCCTTCATGGATCTCCATCTTCACACTTGCCAAACCTTTGCAGAGCAGCGCTGTGAAGATCCAGGGAAAGCACTATGTCTCTCGTAGAAAGGGTAGTCAACCTCCATAAAATAGGGAAACATCAGATACTATTAGTTAAGAATCTAAAGTTGCTTATATCGTTGAATATATGTTTAGAACCCCAATGAAATGATTTATTGTTTATATAACAGAGTCTGTACACTGATTCATAAAGCCCATTATGGAGTTAAATAGAATAATGTGCTCCGTTTGGGGACCTCAGTAAATTATTTAAAATGGCTAATTAAACTCTACCTCTCCCAATTTAGTTCAGATAGATGTAAAATATTGGAATTGCTTGGACAGTAAATAGGAACTGTACTATGCCGATCATGGAGTAAAGCATTGATTCTGTCACTGTAAGAAAAAATTACTGCCCGTGGTGCCTCTTTACTATTAGAATAGGTTGTTTATAGACTAAGCAACTCCCCTGGGACATCTAAGGAAATATAGATGTCCTCCTTGGGCTTTAATTACCCAGGAACTTTACCCTGTGAGGTGCTAACTACACTGTGTGTACCTGAAGTCAATAAATGTCGGAGGACTCCGTACCTTGTAAAATATACCCTCTTAAGTTGCTTGTTGTGTGCTAGTATTTTGATGCTTTAAATTCTGATTTTAGCAGCTTTTGTTTTTCTTATCCCTGTTGCTAGTCCTGTACATACCAAGGAACATCTTTCTTTGTGGGACTCACCTGTGTCTTCCATTTCCAATAAGGAAAGAACTTAAGGTTGTTGTCCAGTAAGGTACAACTTATGTGTAAGGTGTTTTTAACTAACAGCACAGGTTTCATCAGGCCCAGTTGGTCTCTGTCTTATCCAAGAACTCTTCTTTCTGCCTTGAAGGGCAATGTGAATCAGATCTGCTGGGACAGAGCTCCATGCAAAGCAGTTTGGCAGAGGCACACTCACAGTTTGGGTGCAGACCATCAGCAAGATGTGTAGCTATACATTGGTGAAAACGCACAGACGAGGAGTATTGCATGGATAGGAACTTAAGGCTAGCAAAGTTCATCCTGGTTCATGAAATCCAATCGCTGCCTATTGCCAACAACCAAATCCTATAACCTCTTCCCTAAAATGATCAAATTTCAGCTTGAAAGTCATTATCTTCTCTGCTTCTACCAGAGGACTGTTTCAGAACCTCTTGTGACTGAAAGACATAGGTGTGTCCAAGTTCACATCCTTTTGTTCTTATGTAAACACATTTTTTGACCTTTAAGTACTTTTCCTTCTCCTAGTGTTCTCCTCCTTGATGTATTTATAGGAAACTATCATTTTTTAACTTTACTGTTGTTTTTTTAAGTGGAAGCAGATGTGTACTTACATGGCACCCCTCCAGTGGTATAAACTATATATTCCCTGGGTCAGAACTTCTGTGCCCAAAACATGGGTGAACAGGTGTGAGGGTCTAGGTGAGATCTCTATGGGGCTTTCCATAAAACATTTAAATTTCCTCTTAGTTTTATTCTTCCCTTTGAGGTTGTATTTGCTTTACTCAGGGCTGTACCATAGACAGTTCTTAGTCATCCTGTGACAGAACAAGCAACATTCTTTTTTTTTTTCCCTGTTATTTCCAACCCATGAGTTGCCATCTTCTACTTGAAATTACTGTTATTTGATCCTACGATTGTGACCTTGGACTTCCCAGTATTTTATGCTTCTTCTCATGACTACTGCTGCAGCCCTAAATATCGTCCAGCTTGACAAGCACGGTGTTTTGACTCTCCCCTTGATGGACAATGCATCCCAGTGTCTCATTAGCATTCCTCTAATTTTTGACCAGGGTCATAAACAAACATAATTTGTTCCAAGGATTGATCTTTGAACACCTCCATTATCTCCACTCAGCCCAGTAGTTCCATTTACTGCAATTCCTCGCCATCTTCCCCCAAACGGCTCATCCCTGCTTAACACTTCTTCAGTTACTGCCCATCTTTCCAGCCTGATGAACAATGTTGTGGTTGGCACCGTATCTGAAGTCACTTGGTCCCCAACAGGTGGGAGGTACATGTTACCCTCATCTAAAAATACCAACTCTTTGGGTGAACTGGCATGGATCTATCTGCCTTTGGTGCTTGGTTGTGCTTGACACTTTTTTTTAAAATGTATTATTACTTTCCGTATTTGATCCAAGTGCCACATGCCACTGAAATCAGGCAGTTGACTTCAGCATTTTAAAAGAACAGCAACAACAACAGAGCTGATAATTTAAAACCTTGGTCTGAACCTGCCATTTGAAGTGCCTGTTCTCATAGAATTTTTCCTCGCCCATCACGTGCTTGCTTTACTAAGCTTTTTGCTACTGTCTCTGTTATGCTTATTTCCATTTCTATATCCTTAAATCCATAGACATTGGTGCCCTCAAGTGTACGTTCAAAGTCCTCCGTATAGGAACCTACTTCCAACCTGGAGCATGCTCCCACCACCTGAATTCGCCTTTCTTCATCCTTCCTTTTCATGCATTTGACTGAGGAACTGGTTCCTTCCCTTTTGCTTTCCATCTTGAGTCTTTTCTCACCTTAATGCTATACAACTTGACCTGAAAGATGAGCCTTAATTTAAACTGATTGAGTTTGGGCTCACTTTCTCCAAAAGGACCTAAGATTACTGAAGAATGCAGCAGCTCCCCCAACATGTTCTTATCCCTTATCAGTGCTCATCATCATGGCTTGGCTTCGCTGACGAAGATTTGGGAAGGGCTTTACCCACGCTCACTGCAAGCGCGCTGATGGCTGAAAAGGCCAATGCGGGATAGGCAAGACCGGTTGCAAAGCACACACCGGAAGGTCTCCTTGGGTGGTACAGTCGAGGCACGGTTCTTTCTGCGCTGTCTTTTCTCCTCGAGACTGATTCTACCTGTGCTTTCAAAGGAGGCAGCAGCATTATGTATGGCGTGTCTCCAAATCTCTTGATTGGAGGCCAGGGTGGACCACTGATGGTGGTCAATATGGCCAAGGCTAAGGTATTGTTTCAGGGAGTCCTTATATCTCCTCTTTGGGGCTCTTCTCTTGCAGCAGCCGGTGGCGAGTTCACCGTAGAACACAATCTTAGGGAGGTGGTGATCCGCCATCCTGGAGACATGCCCTGCCCAGCGCAGCTGCGTCTTCAGCAACATGGCCTCAATGCTGGTGACCTCTGCCTGTTCAAGGACAGCGACATTAGTCACGTAGTCAGTCCAGTGGATGTTTAGGATTGTACGCAGGCAGCATTGATGGAAGCGTTCGAGGAGTCGCAGGTGGTGGCGGTAGATGACCCATGATTCAGACCCATACAGAAGAGTAGACAGTACAGTGGCTCTGCAGACACTGATCTTTGTACTTTTCTTCAGGTGTTTATTGCAACAGACTCTCTTATGGAGTTTTCTGAAAGCTCTGTTTGCCATTGCTATTCTGTTGTCTATCTCTTTGTCGATCGTGGTGTCCGAGGAAATTATGCTTCCCAGATACTGACTGAAGCTCTGACCCGCCAATGGTGATGTGGGGATGATGGTAGTCATCTTGTGGTGCAAGTTGGTAGAGAACTACTGTCTTCTTCAAGCTGACTTCCAGCCCCAAAAGCTCAGCTGCCACATCCCAAGTAAGATCAGTTTCTGGGGGCCAAATTCACCCCTGCCAGAAGGACAACACATGTCTATTAAGTATATTCTGCTTAACTTAAGTTCCGCTTAAATATTTTACCTTCCAATTCAGTGCTTAAGTGGTACTAAATCAGTGCATAGGGCCTGCTAGCTAATCTCTAGCTTATATTGATCAGCACATGCAAACAGCAAATCTACCATTATTAGCGGAGTGACTGAAGGAGATGTGTGCTTCACTTTAAAAGCATGACAAAAGGAGTAACGACAGGTTTTTATTTTCCTTGCCTGATATACATACATGTTGATTTAAATACTGTAGTTCTAATGACCAGCTCAGAGAAATGGCTGTGGTAATTTGTCTATAAGTGAGAATATACATTTGTTTTATTTTTTTCTATGGTGGTTAAAATGTTTCCGGTCAGGTTTCAGACTGTAAAAGATTCAAATCACAGACTTAAGGTTGTGTGGCAAAAAAGAAGTTCCTACAGTGAGAGTGAAATAATTTCATCACACACATAATTCTCTTTTTACCTTCACTCTGTAGTTCAGTAGCCAACTGAACTAGGTTCAGTAGCCAATCAAATTAATTTTGATGTGCTGCAAAGAAAAGTTAGATCTTGAACACACATGTTAAAAGGCAGGTACTTTAAGTGAGATTTTTAATTTGGTTTGGTTTAGTTTGGGGTTTTTTGGTGCGTTTTGGTTTTCTTCTTAAATTGCTTGCCCATGATATTCTGAAACTTTGAAGTCCTGGCAGGACTGAAGAACAGAGAATAAGAAGTTGACACAAACTAGGATGCATTTAAATGTGATTTAACTCAAAGTTTTGCTGGAGATTCATGTTGGTTCCTACTGTTTTCCAAATCTCTTTACCAGTCACGGTAGAAAATACAGTTAAACAAAAATGCCTATCCAGAGAGGCACAGATCTGAGCATCTTTCCTACTAGAAGGCAGAGCTAGCTGTTCAGCATTTTCTGTGTATTTGGTAGTGATTTGGCTTTCAGGAAAATAATGCTTGTCAGGTTTAAGCAGTGTAGGCATTCGCAGCACAAATACCACCTTGGGTGTAAGTCATTGAACTGTTTTGCCTCTTTCCAATGTTATCTTCAATGTAAGTTGTTTGAGGAAAATACAGAATAGAATCATAGAATCATCTGGGTTGGAAGGGACCTTTAAAGGTCATCTAGTCCAACCCTCCTGCAGTGAGCAGGAAGATCTTTAACTAGATCAGGTTGCTCAGAGCCCTGTTCAACCTGACCTTGGATGTTTCCAGGGATGGGGAATATCTACCATATTTCTACCACATATCATGCCAGAGGCAAGAGCCCAGAAGAAGTGAGGCTGCTGCAGCTCCATGCCCCAGGTCCAAGAAAGAAAATGTATTGCCAGTGAGCACACACATATGGACCGGACATGCATACCACATATATGTAGATATGGAGGTTGGAGTTAGGATCAGGTGATATGTATATATGGTGTATATACACATATATGTGGCCAAAAAAAATTACCCCAAGCCTTAAGGATTTCTAAAGTCTGTAGGTACCTTGCAGAGGTCTGAGCTTTTGCAATCGCAAGTAGTGGCCGAGGTCCGGAGGGTGGTGATCTTCCTCGGGATTTAAATAAAATAAACGCCTTCAGGGAAAGTCCTTGTTAAGAGTTGAGAGCGGCTCAGGAGGTCAGCGGACACCCGGGAGCGGGGGGACACCCCTCAGCCGGGGAAAGGAGGCGGCTGGGAGCGGGTCCCTGTCCCCTCGTCCCGCCCCGCTGTCAGCTGCGCCCGCGCCTGTCTCCCGCGCCGGGGACGCGCAAAGGTGCGCTCGCCCCGGGGATGCGCCAGCA
>NW_010404960.1:27273-28574 GCF_000710305.1 Buceros rhinoceros silvestris | reverse complement strand
GGCCGGTGCTGCCCGGCCTCCGCCCGCCGCTCCTGCTCAGGATCTGGCTCTGTACCGGCGCTGCCCGCAGCTCTCCTGCTGTCTTAGCCTCTGTATGACGCGTGGAGGCGGGGAATGTAATAGAATGTCAGACTTGAGTATCAGACAGTATCGATTTTAATATTTTGGTCGCTGTTTTGTTATTTTAGGTATTTTTAAAAGATGAGTTACTGGACACTGCAGCTCCCTGACAGGAGGTGGGAGCAAGGTGGGGATCCATCTCTTCTCCCCGAGAACAGGCACCAGGACGAGAGAAAATGGCCTCAAGTTGTGCTGGGAGGTTGAGGTTGTCCCTGAGGAAGAATTTCTGTCCCGTTGGGGTTGTCCCGGTGTGTCCCAGGCTGCCCAGGGCAGTGGCGGAGTCCCCATCCCTGGAGGAGTTTCCCAGCAGTGTGGAGGTGGTGCTGAGGGACAGGGGTCAGTGGGGACCTGGCAGTGCTGGAGGAGCGGTTGGTCCTGATGATCTTAGAGGTCTTTTCCAACCTAAAATATTCTTCTGCTTCCCAACTTGCCAGTAGCACCAGTGTGTGGCAGTGGGTGAGGGCAGCTGGGGAGGGTGGCACATTCATTTCTGTATCACCACTTCCATCCCAGAGGGGCAGACCAGTTGCTCTTCACTGGGGGTGCACTTGGTAACTGGTACAGTCTGATCTTCTCAGACCATTTCTCTGCAGCCATATTCCTTCTTAGATCCTCAGCATCCCTTTCTTGGGCTCTTGAAAGGGAAAAGCCGAAAACTGTGGTGTTGAGCTAACATTTTGTTGAGAGACTTTTCCAGCTCTTTACCTAGATGCCTCAGCGAGGAGTTTGAGTGGACATGTGCAAATGGTGGGTCGTGGGCCCTCAAGGTCATGGCTGTCAACTTGCCTTTGTGAAGTGTATGAAAATCATCCAGGAGTTTTACAGGAAGTTGCCGCTTGTGGTTGCGTGGCTCAGCAGGTACCTCTGAGGTTTCTGGGGTCGATGTTTACAAACCATGTATGTTGTCATGGAGAATGTCAGAGACGTGTTGGGTTTTGTACGTGTTGTACTTGAATTTATCTGCTTGCGATGATCCTGTCTGTTTGTTTGGTAAATTGAAGGAAGCTTTGCAGGGGAGAACACACAGAAGATGAAACTGTAGTCAAGATGCAGTGGTGTCAGAGGCGGGGTCGAGAGTCCTTACATAAATGTTGGTGGAGCTGTTAATTGGAGAGATCCACCCGCCTGCCTTCGGGCGTGGGCAGCGTTGGTGCTCCTGGTGCTGCGGCGTGTGTGAGAGC
>NW_010404960.1:25924-27173 GCF_000710305.1 Buceros rhinoceros silvestris | reverse complement strand
GGTTCCGTGTCACAGAGTGGCGAGGAGGGGCTGATGGCAGCCCTCAAATTTGAAACGCAGCTGGATTCCTTGATGTGCTGTGATGGACATGAGGTAGCGGTGCCGACCCCATCCTGAGGCGTCAGGTTCCTGGGGCCATGTGGCTTTATCCAGAAGGGCAGCGTGTGTGAAAGACAAAATCCCATCTGATATTCCATGTGCAGGAAACAGCACGGGGTCTTTTATGGGGAGAATAGTTAAGCAGAATCAAAATTGCAGAGGGGTTCTCGACAGCTGCTGTAGCCTGGGAGTTATGTTTTGTGTCACCCGTGTGCTGTGCCAGTGGGTGGTGACACCTTTCAGGCGGTATATGGAGCGAGAGCGCGGACACCACAACTCACCCGGTGTCCTGGCTGAGCCGGGGTCCTGCAGTGCCGAGACAAGGAGCTGTCTCTGCAGAGCCCTCTGTGAGCACACTCTGCTGCTGAGTCAGGAGCAGCTCTGGGGAGGGTGGCTCTGTCACCCCTGTTGCTTTTCCCGCAGGTCCTGTAGAGACAGTCTGGCGCCTTACGGTCACGTGTGGTCAGGTTTTTTTGTGAGCCTTGGTACTTCCAAGAGCAGAATGCGTTTCAGCAGCTTCAAAATGCCAGGGCTTGGTATAATGGCTGGGTCGCTCTGCAGCTGTTGCCAGAAACTCCGTTGCCCATTTGGAAGGAAGAACAGAGATGTGTCATTTATGAAGAGCTGCGGTGGGGTGGTTTCTGCCTGCAGGTGAAAAATGACGAGTGTGTTGCTTTCTTACTTGCTGCTTGAGCATTTTTCATCACTCATTTTATTCTCTGTTCGAAGAGCTGCTGGCTACAGATGACTGATAATCTCCTGCTTTTCTCTGATATCTCCTAATTACGCGTGTAATTCCTCCCCTTCTGCCTGTGCGGTTGGGTGCGGGCTGTGCACGTCAGCGCGGCATGGGGATGCTTTGTGCCTGAGGCCTTTGGAGCTTCGGGCAGAGAAAAGAGCCGTCAGGTGTGGTGTCATGGACTTACAGTAATTATAAGCCAATAACATGCAATTATTAGTCATGTTTTCTTCTCCGCTGCCAAAGCTGGTTCCTGAGTTTCCTGTCTCTTTGACAAGCTTACATTTCCTCCGGGTAAGGAAAATACCGACCCTTTTTCAAGCAACCTTTCGGTCAGCAGCAGCTCACGGTGTCCGGTCTTGGCTCTGCTTGCTGTCTCCTTTCGCGGAGGCTGAGCTCTGGACTCACTCT
>NW_010404960.1:25088-25818 GCF_000710305.1 Buceros rhinoceros silvestris | reverse complement strand
GAGGCCGAGCTCCGGCCACACAAGCTCTCCAGCTGTGTCAAAGCCTGCCGACTCCTCACTGCAGCTCCATGCTGGAGCAGACGGTAGCTGGGTCCAAAGCTAGTGGGCAGGGCTGGATTGATGCTCTGAGGCAGGAGAAGGTGTAACTGTGGTAACATCAAATGACATGCGGGGAGCGAGCTGTAGTTCCAGCGGTCTGAGGGCGCTGGGATGCCTGGCAGTGCCACGCCTGTGCCGTGACCCATGGGTAAGTGACCCGCTTCTCTGATTTTGCTGCTCTGCACCATCTGGGCCAGGATTGGCTGACGGCACCGCACTCCTTTTCACGCTGGGCGAGCTCCTGCTTAGAAACAAAATCTTCTCAGCAAAAGGATTTTAAATTTTCCTTGCGATAACTGTTGCCACTTTGAGGCAGTGAGATAAAAAAACCAAACAACCACTCCCTAGATTCGTAAGACCTGACAGCACGTCAGGAGCTTGGCAGCGGTTGTGGAGTCGCCTGATTGGGGGCTTCTGTTATTTTAATAAATAAGTAATAACAGGCGTGTTCCATATGAAAAAGCTGCTGCTCGTGAACAGCGACTGTAGCCCCCGAAACTGGGCCACGACTGGCAGTGCCGGGGAGCAAGTCCATGCCATGACGCAGCTGCCGGAGCTCCTGGGGCAGGAGCTGGGCCCAGGAGTGTCACATGGTGGCTCAAATGCACACGTGTGCTCACCAGATACCCTT
>NW_010404960.1:24620-25027 GCF_000710305.1 Buceros rhinoceros silvestris | reverse complement strand
GCGGCCCAGCAGTGTCTCATGGTGGCGCAAATGCACCCGTGTGCTCCCCAGAAACCCTTATCACTCCACGGCAGGGTGCCTGAATCCAGCTGCAACGACTGGTGGGGATTTCTGTGTTTGTGGTCCTTAAATTTAGCAGCTGGAGCAGAATTCTGCACTGGTGGGCGGTGTCGGTGGGAAGTTTCTCTTCTCTGGTCCACTAGCAGCCTGAAGATGGTTCCTGTGCAGATTGGGCAGAGATCTCTCGGAGTTAGAAGAGAGACGAAAAGCTTTGGAAGAGAGAGGTTGTGGTGATTTTGGCTGGGAGAGAGTTAATTTTCTTCCAGTAGGCGGGATGGGGCTGTGCTGCGGATTTGTGCTGGGAACAGTGTTGGTATCAGGGGCTGTTTTAGTTTCTGCTTAGCACA
>NW_010404960.1:22335-24505 GCF_000710305.1 Buceros rhinoceros silvestris | reverse complement strand
CAGGGCCTTTTCTTTCTCCCCACCACCCGCCAGGAGGCTGGAGGGCACGAGAGCTGGAGGGGACACAGCCAGGCCAGCTGAGCCCAAGTGACATTCCGTATGTATGATGTCCGGCTCAGCAGATCGATCTGGGGGAGCAAGGGGCAAGGGGCAGATGTTTGGAGTGGTGGCGTTTGTCTCCCTAAGTCACCGTCAGGCGTGCTGGAGCCTGGCTGTCCTGGTGCTGGCTGAATGCCCGCCTGCTGTGGGAAGCAGTGAACGAATCCCTTGTTGTGCTTTGCTGCGTGTGTGGCTTTTGCTTACCTACTAAACTGTCTTTACCTCAACCCACGGCTTTCCTGACCTGCACTCCTACCGTTCTCTGCCCACCCCACCGGGGAGAGGGAGCGAGCGGCTGAGTGGGGCTGAGCTGCCAGCTGGGGCTGAGCCATGGCAGAGGTGAGATGCCGGACGGGCAAGATACTTCTGCTCCGTTTTTACTGAGCCAGCGTGGAGCTTGATGATGGCTCTTCAGGAAATTTTAAACATCGTGTCCCATCGTAAATGCTGAGCTGAAGGAATTTGGAGGTGGTGAAACGTCTCGATGGGAGCAGGGAGGAAACATACTGCTTCATGAGCGCTTCCTAACACTGGAGCATCCCACAGGATGGGAGAAGCATGGTGCAGGTGCTTGAGCCAGGCGAAAGACCTGCCCTTGGCAGGCTCAGCGTAGCAGTAGCTAGAGAGGCCAAGAGCATTGTCTCATTCTCTCCTCCTGCCCTTTGGCTTAGTTGCCCCCCGGAATCTCAGCGAGGTGATGCCCTGTAACACGAGTGTACGGCACTGGGTGACGCTGGTGGTGGTTTAACGAGGGTGTGTAAGTGAGGAGTGCCGCGAGGCCGTGGAGTGCTCCTGGCTGCTTAGGAGGTGATCTTGGCTTAAACGCGATCGTCAGATGGACACAGTTAACTTCGCTGGCGTAACTGTGCTGCTGAGAGGCTTCCACAGGCTGCCGGCGTGGGGGTCGGTAACGACGAGGCAGCATCAGAGCGCGGAGCAAGGCAGGGGACGGCATCTTGAGCCTGCTTTTCTTTGACTTCGTACGCGCATTCCGCCACGTCCTTGTCACGCTCTTCGCACCTGCTGTGGTTTGTTATTTGGGTCTCACAGGGTCATTTGATGTTTAATTCTCTGCCGGCGGTAAGACCCTGGTTCAGTGCACGGCTTTTGTAACTCTGCAGAAGGTACAGAACTGGTGACACTGAGAGTCACTACGGATCATGTAGCTGAGGCAGAAGGAGGAGGAGGAAGCTGCGGGGAGTGTGGCTCTTCATTCCCCAGAAAGTCTTTGCATGAACAGACGTAACTGCAGAGCCTGCTGCTCCTCGCCTCAGCCTGCCGTGAGTGCCAGTGACTTGATCCGAAGAGGAGTTTGATCTCGGCCCTGAATCAGAAAACGTGGAACTTCTTGCCACAAAAGGGGGCTGCGCAGCAAGTCTGGCAGGGTAGAGAGTTCCTGACAGTACGCTGAAAGGCTGCCTTGACAGCGAGCGGTGGAAACGTGGGACTTTAGGAGCGTGTGGAAGTAACGTGGTGTTTGTGTGGGAAGTAAGAATGTGGCTGGAATCCCGTGGTGGCCGTAGAACCGCAGCTCCCTGTGCAGTGTCAGTCACTGCGTGTTCTTGTGTGATTAGGAGTGACACTGGCTCTGGGGAAGGTCTTAGTGCCTGATGGTCGCACTGGGAGGTTTTCATGAACCCTTTCCTGTACGTGCTGTTAGTACTACACGGGTACAGACCAACGGTGTTGTCAGCGTGAAAACCCAACTAGAACACCCCAGGCATGGGACAGAAGGGGTGAGGGCTGCACCTAGGTGTGAGGTCTCATGCCAGAGTTTTCTCACTTGTTTCCTTCCTTCTTTTGTTGATCATCTTCTCTAAAGTGCAGGGCACAAAGGGCTGCTGGTAGCCAAAATACTATAAAACCTGTGCGTGTGCCTGGGGAATGTACTGGGGGTTTGGTTTTGTTTTCTGTGCTGCCAGGTTGTAAAGTGCTGCCCTGACATTCTAACACTTACTTCAGACATGGGCACAGACATTCTCTTCTAAATCGGGTAAGGGCACGGTAACCCGTGGACCCAGCTGGTGCCTGTATCTTTGTCTGGGGACTGTGGACAGGCAGCTGTAGGGAA
>NW_010404960.1:7017-22195 GCF_000710305.1 Buceros rhinoceros silvestris | reverse complement strand
TCTGCTCCTGCAAACCCACTGCTGCCACATTGGAAATGGTGCTTAAAACTACAGCGGGTCTGGATTTGTGTGTTTGCAGAGGCTTGTGTTAATAGAAGAAGATGTGGTTTACTTGTATTTGAGTGTGTTCGAGTGCATTTGAGTCTTCCTCTGTGGTACAAATGTACTGCTCTTTGAATGCCCTTTCTCCACACTCCCACCCAAAGTGAGGGCAGAAGTCCTTCCCTAAAAAACTTAATGGCTCTTTGGCAGAGGTGCTGTCTGGGATGTTCCAGTTCTCTCTCAGGCTGGCCAGCTGCAGCTGGACAAGTTGCTGAAGTCTCCTGTTAGACCAAAGGCAGCAATAAACTCTTGGTGGGTTGGGGGATGTTGGGGCCCAATTGCTCCAGCTCAGCCCGCCCCCAGTTTTGCCCGCCTGTGCGAGCTTCTCCGCCTCCCACCTCAGCCCACGCTGTGGTGCAGCCAAGTCAGGTGCTGAGCGGCAGGCAAGGACCAGCCCTATGCTGGTACAAAAGAATGTACAAAGTTTGATGCTAAAGGTATGTCTTTTGTCGTTGGACATCAGAGAGAACCTCTCTCTTTGAAATAGATATTTACACGCTCTCTGGAGCGTGCCCAGAGAAGGGCAATGGAGCTGGGTCAGGGTCTGGAGCACAATGCGCTGAGGAGCAGCTGAGGGACCTGGGGGGGTTGAACCTGGAGAAAAGGAGGATCAGGGGAGACCTTCTGGCTCTGACAACTCCCTGACAAGGGAGGAGGGTGGAGTGAAGGGGGGGTTGGTCTCTTCTCCGATGTGACAAGTGACAGGATGAGAGGAAATGGCCTCAAGTTGCACCAGGAGAGGTTTAGGTTGGACCTCAGGAACAATTTCTTGCCCATTGGGGTTGTCCAGGACTGGCCCAGGCTGACCAGGGCAGTGGTGGAGTCCCCGTCCCTGGAGGGGTTTCCGAGCCTTGTGGAGGTGGTGCTGAGGGACAGGGGGCAGTGGGGACCCAGCAGTGCAGGCTCAATGGTTGGACTCGATGATGTTAGAGATCTCTTCCAACCAAAACGGTTCTGTGATTCCATCCCTCCCACCGCAGATTACTGGCACATAACTTGCAGGGTCCGCTTGCAAGTGATTTGGTCCGGTGGGAGCCATTTCTGTCCCGTTGGGGTTGTGCAGGCCTGTCCCCGGCTGCCCAGGGCAGTGGTGGAGTCCCCATCCCTGGAGGGGTTTCACAGACGTGTTGCTGTGGTGCTGAGGGACAGGGGTCAGTGGGGACCTGGCGGTGCTGGGGGAATGGGGGGACTCGCGGAGCTTAAAGGTCTTTTCCGACCAAAACTGACTCTGTGATTCTTTGTGACCAAAAAATTTATAAAACACATTAGTTTCAAACTCCATAATCTGTCTTCGTGAATGATAGAAAATTTATCTTCAGTGATTTAACAGCTTCAGGACTTTATCTGATGAAATATCCATCAGTACGTGACATCTAAATAATTTAGAACCTTCTCTCTTTGGAGGGAGAGAGGGAGCACGAGTGACCACCGGTTCAGAGGGGTGTCCTTTGAAGTGGGCAGCTCTGTGAAAGCACGTGGCCATGATGCATTTCCCTGACACATAGTTCAGCTTTCTAAAACCCTGTGGGGGTAATTTTATCTCAGCTCTTTAGTTACTGTTAAGAAGAGGACAGAGTTTGAGAAGGCCTTGCTGATTAACTGCTGTGGTCTGTTCTTTGTGTCGTTTTGTCTCTAGATCAGTTGTATTGTCATCGGCTGCAGCACGACATGTATTTTCTTACAACCAATAGCCGGCTGAACGAGCAAGTGGTCGATAAAATCATTCTTCAGCTTAACAGAGTCTACCCCCAAATTCTTACCAACGCCGAAGCAGAAAAGGTAATCTGATGAGTTTTATGGTCTCTGAATGTTGTGTTGTTTCTGCGGGTTGGTAGCTCAGCTGCCCTCTTCCAGGCTCCACTCCTGGCGCCGCATGCAGCTCGTCTTCCTCACGTCTTCCTCAGCTGACCAGTTGTACCAGAGAAGTCACAGGGCTGGCACGTTCCCTTTGCCACGTGCTGGTGAGAGAGGGCTCAGTGCCACGGTCCCCGTGTGACGTCTGATGGGGTGTATGCAGAATCACGCTATCTCATACCCGCTCCCTGGGCAGGATTGCACCCATCGTGTGACCGAGTGCCCTGCATGCCTCCCCTGCCCCGGGGGAGCCAGTGTGGAGCGTCATGTCAGGTGATCTGTGTTCACAAAATCATTTGTGTTAGCTTAATCAATTTTAGTTGCTCATCAGTGAGGTTAGTAACTCAGAGTGTTGGTAGAGGAGGGGGCTTTAGTCCCACCTCCAGGTGTGGGAGCTGTGGGAAGAGGCTTGAGTTAGGAACATCTTCCCGTGGTGCCGCTATGTGTGAGGGAGGCCGCCTGCCCTGGGAGGAAGCCTTCAGAAACAGGCAACTGTTTGGAGGTGTTTTAAATTTGTGTGGAGTGAAAGTTAAAGTCAGAGAAACCTGAGTCCCAGACCCTACTGACAACAGTTAGTACCTGCCCTCCGCCGACTCCTCGGGCTGGCAGGGCTCAGGGGTTGGGCACGCCAGTGCTTTAACGTTAGGAACGAAACTCCGTGGGGGCGAGTAGTGTTTCAGTGGAGTAGAGGAGTGCTAGATCATCGGCTGAACCAGTCCGGCCACTCGCTATGAACAGTGTGACACACACGATTAAAGATCATCTCCTTCGCTCCACAGCTTCAACACAAACCCTTAAAGAATCCGTGAAGGTAATCTGTGAATTCTGCACTTGGCAGACAGAAGTGAGTTGGTGTCCCATAGGACCAGGTTGGTTTCTGTCAACTCTGCTGAGCATTTAGGAAGCTTAAAATCTGGTAGACCTTTGTGGGAATTTTGTCAGGATAAGGAGCGTTGTGTAAGGGACATTGCATTCCTGTCCCCCTGGAGCGGGAATGGATCCTGACTAGAGTGCTGCAGAGGTGATCTGCTGCACCAGGCTGGGCTAGAACGCATTGCTGGGGCCGGCTTGGCACATTCTCCAGACAAGCTGGATCATTTGATGTGTGTAAGGCCAGGTGTGCATCTCCAGCCTCTTTGTAAGGTCTCCTAGTATTCATTACAGTTTGGATTACAGGAGAAAAAGTACTTCCTTGTGTTGCCCGAGGAATGGGAATTTTTACGTGTTGCGTCAGGTACGCAGCCGTGAATTGTGCTGGACATGATGAAACATAATCCTGGCGTGATGAACACTGCAATATTGGGACTCATATAAGCAGTTTAAAGTACCTTTGGGTGATCATTACTAGGCAACTAAGGGAAAACTTGGAAAAAAAGCCCAAAGCCCTTTATTGATACTGATTTGTTGATATTCTCTATCCATGGCTGTCAGGATCACACTGAATAGAATATTTCACTGTAGAATAGCAAGTGCTGTGTTTGTGTGAATGCAGAGAAGACGTCAGACAGAGTGGCCGTCACTTTATTGGGACGGAGAAAAGGAGGAGGGAAGGCGGGGCCTTCCATTAAACAGTGCTGGCCCGGTGGAGCTCAGTGTCTTGTCGACTGCTGTGCAGCCCACATCTGTCCTTTTTGGGTTCTCCTCAGGGGTTTTGGCCCATTCTTTCAGCAGGTACAACCCAGGCTGCGCATCGTCACTCCCTGGCACACTGTACAGAGATGTAAGATCCATCTCCCGCTGTTGCAGTCTCTCTTCTGATGAGTGCTCTTCTCTTGCAGTTCAGGAACCCAAAGGCATCGCTCCATACCAGACTTTCAGATCTGATAAAGCACCTTCAAAAGAAAGGAGAGAGACCCTGTCAAGAGTTTTACAGGGCTCTGCAGATCAACGCTGAACACCTGTACAATGACCTGCCAAGCAGGAAAATCTTGAGTAAGTTGATTTCTAGAGTTGTGAATTTCTGCATCAGTGTGTTACCATCATTTCAGATGAGGTTCAGGTTATTTGAATACTTTCTGGTTACCTTAACTCCTTCCAACTGGAATTTTCCAGAAGCCATAAGGGGATTTACCTGCATAGTTCTTGTTGTTTGTTGACAAGTGTGGGCAGTCCAGAACTTTGATTGTTTTGAAATACGAAATATGTCTTTAAAACAGTTTAAGTGCAACATGTAAGACAGCAACATGACTCATATGAAGTACAGTTTCCCTTTTCATAACCATTGCTTCCCGGTTATCTCCTCTGTGTTTTTCTGACCTGTAGCACATAAAAACATTAGAAAACTCAAATTTGTAAAGCTCAGCTCTGGTGACCCTGAAGCTTGGCTTCCCCTCAATCCAGAAATCTCCAAGCTGTGTCTAGTTTAAGGTGAAGCGAACGCTCACAGGCCCTTGCAATGGTGATGTTAATCACTTAGGACGTGTTCTGTGCAGCTGACAAGCCTGGCTGCTATCCATAAAGCTGACCCCAAATATACCTGTATGTACTTCAGAAGGACCAAGGCTCAAACAGATTCGATTCAGTACTGCAAAGGAGCTCATTTCTTTAGGGAAAAGTATCAAGCTGACTCTCCAGCCTGGGATAATGCTCACTATGTGTTGGGGCTGGGGTTGGTCGGTTTGATTTTTCTCTACCTAACAAACTGGAGAAAAGAACGGTGTTCCAAATGGGTGGGAAACACCGTCAGACATCACCCATACTGAAATGACTGGAGGAGCTTGAGGGAAAGCAGCCACATTTCAGTCAAGGAAGCTGCAAAGGGGCTGCAGTTTAAGCAATCCTTATGAAGTATCTAAGAGCACCAGTGCTTTACCAGTCAGTTGATTCTGGTTGTGAGACATTGCACAGTTCAGTGCTAATTTTAGTCATGCGGGTAAAACTCCAGGGAGGTTCAAACCATTACAGCAAAAGTCCATAGGTTTGAAAAAAACCCAGTGAGCCTTGTTTTATTTCGGGAGTGAAAATGGCATGTGAAATTGTAGTTACCTGTGAAGATACTTCATTGTCTACCTTCGGTTCACCTCTCTGAGGAGTGAGGCTTGTATCTACCCAGCACAAACACATCGCAGAGGAAGACTGCGCCATTTTCCTGCCTGCGCAGGGAGGCTGCAAAGTTACCCATGTCTCCACATCCATACCTGGACGCCCTTGAACCAGGAAAGCCTCGGCCCATGCCTGCCTCAGAATCTCAGATGAGCCCGAATGCCAGTTGATTCAGCTTTGCAGCAGCTTTAAGGCAGTGCTTTTGATCTGATGGTCACCTGGAAGAAATCATGCCCTTCAGGGAACAGGCTCTGATGTCAGTTTTGGATCTATCATTTTGGCTTAGGTAGAGGTCAAGGACAACAGGAAGGCAGCAGACAGCCTTTATTAACTAAGAGCTACTTAGGAAGCTTTGGTGTAGTCACTAAGAATAGAATTTCAATGGTGTGTTGATGGTTTAAGAGCTTAAGCTCTGCTAATGCTCAGTAACACCTTCTACAAGCCATTTCTGAAAATGCATTTTAGTGTACGTGTACACGATAGCCAAGGCCTGGCCAATCCCCTGCAGACGGTCTGAGACCAGCTGAGTACGAGAGTGGGGACCAAGCTCATCCCTGCCCACGAAGCTCATACTGGGAGGTGGGCAGATACAGTGAAGCTGAACTCTGCCGCTGTCCCCTGCCATCAGACAACCCAGCTGGAAGGGAGCTTGCGCAGGGTGTTCGCCTGACGCGTCCACTTCTAGCCAGAGCATAAACATGCTCATTCTTTCACTCGATGGAGGTGGTCACTTCTGAGAGCTGGTGCTCAGGCAGCTCGCATCCAGGCTGTGCATTACAAGAACATGTGCTGGTGGTGCCCCAAAACTGTTCTGCTGCTGCTGCTGAGTTACGCAGAGGGGCTTCAGTAACTGTCACAAGTCATTAAATTCTCTGTATGTTGAGACACTCTCAGAATGATGAGAATGACTTAAGTAACTGAGTTAAAATCCTACTGCATGGTGAGATTCTGCAGTTCCTGAGGAGGAAATAATGAGGTTGTTGTGTTTGCTGTTTCTTAGGAGTTCTGTAACTAAAACAAATGTCTCCACTCTCAACCGAATGGTCCACAGCGTTTTGAGCTAAAAGGATGATCAATTTTGTTCTTCAGGAAGAGCTCCCTTTCCAGCACGAGCTGTTACTTCTCATTTACATGAACCCGAGCATTGTGAATATTAGAGGTGTTTTCTTCCAACCTCTAACAGGGACAACTTCTATGTTCCTCAAAAGCTACTCACAGGATTAGTTGTGGAATTTGTCAAATTAAGCACGGAGCATTTACAGAATTGACTCTAGAGTCTGCAAATGTGAGGGGAAAAAAGGGAATCCTAACACGGGGGCTTTGTTGTGAATGCAGGTGGAACTGAAACAAACAGCGTTATAAACATCTGGAGAAATTCCTGGAAATAGTGGTTTTTGCAGAGGAAATCCTTTAAAAGATTTTTTTCCCCCCTCTTTTAAACAAGTTTAGAATCTGTGCTGAACAGAATTTCTTTGCCTCCAGTATAATATTGCCAGTGAAATGTCTCGCTTTCCCACTAGAGGGTGGATGAGGCCCACGGCTCGGGCACCTCAGAGCTGTTGAAGCCAAACAGCATCCTCCAAGCCACTCAGAAAACGTTTTGCTTTCTCTCAATGCTGGCTTAGACTAGAAGGATAAAGGGTCACATCAGCCCCACACAGCGACAGCCCGACGAAGTGCGGAGATGTGGCCGTGCTCACCCGTGAAGCATGAGGGTTTCTGAGCTGGGGAACACAGGGAGGACTTCCCTCAAAGCGGGCAGGCCCCGTGAGATCACCGGTGCTTTGCGGCCATCCTTAGCTTCAGCGGCTCTTGAGCTGAGCAGCAACGTGCTCCTGATGTTTCTGCTCTGCTGGCCTCTGCCCATGCCCTGGCCTCTGCCCGCCCTGAGGGACCTGCTGAGCGTGGGAGGCGGATGGTCCCTGACTCACCGGCTGACAGCGGGTCCCGTCCCCTTTGCTCACGGGGGTACAGGGTGGTTTTCCAAAGCACCTCACCTAGCTCCAGGTTGTCGTGGAGAAGGAGGGCAGCAGCTGAAACCGAACAGTCTCAGAGTCTTCCCTACCGACAGCTGCATTTGAAGATTTAACTTTCTACATTTTTTTAAATTATTTTTTTAACCCTCTTGGCCACAAAGAGGTTTGGCTAAAAAAAGTCGTTTTGCAGATCCATGTTGCATTAGAGCAGAGTCATTCCTCTGCCTTCTGTGGTGGTGGCGGTGGGTGTTCTTTGGAGTTGCACACACCCTCTGCAGCCAGCGTTATCTCCACATCCTCGTGCAGCGGCACCTCTAGAGGAGCTGCAGGTCCTGCTGCCCAAAGCAGGGATTGCTTCATTGCTGCTAACTACCGAACCCCTGGTCCCCAGGTCAGCCCCCCACTCTGATAGCATTTACCAGCAGATAGAGGCAAAAATGAGCTGTGCCAAAGGTCAGCACGTTGTACCCGCGGGCTGTGGAAGAAGCTGAGAGCAGTCCAGGTGAACAGTCTGTGTGTTCCTCCCGGTGTGTTCCAAGGGCTTCGTTCGCCAGATACATTCACGCCCAGAGATTTTCTCGAAAACAGAAAGAATGATGATGCATTAACTTACAAAATTATTAAAGTACAGGCGGTTTTCGGATTAGCACAGATATTAAACAACAGTTTTGATTTGTTTCAATGACAATTTCTGGCGTTATGGAAGGGTCAAGTCCTGCTTTCCTCACTGGGAAGCAGGTCTAATGTCACCGTGCGGTTAGGCCTGACCACGCCAGAGGGGCTGCTGCACTCGAGTGACGGTGTGCCTGTCTTCTGGGCAGCACACCCCCAGATCTAACCAGAGCGGTGTTTACCTGTGGGAGGGTGGACGTTTCCTGTCGGAATCGGGTACTCTGCTGAACTGTCTTTTGTTTTGCACAATTCTGCACCTGCTGATCGTGTTCGTTCGTTTGCTGGAGCTGAGTACTAACTTCTCCTGTGTTGCTTTTGTTCCTAGAAACCAGAGATCCCACAGAGGTAGACTCCGACAAGGAGCAATATATGCTAAATGACAGGGGTAAATAAACAGCCTCACGGGAGGGGATGGCTTCTCAGATTATGATGCAATCTATTTTATCCTGTAATTTCCTTCTCGTGTCACAAACAGTTTGTTTTATGATGTCTTTGCTGTCACAAGTTAAGTGGAATTAACAGAGGAAAATGCACTGAGCTGCTGTTGAGGGAACCAGTGGCAGGAAATTCAAGAGTCTGTGGAGTTTGATTGGTATTTCCCGGGGTGTTCTTTCTTACACTGTCACAGAGAAACTCTTCATCTCCTGTGACTTTTTCAATGCTTCAGTAGCAAAGTCTACTCAGCTGGTGCTGCTGTCATTTTGCATAAGGCCATCAGTAATTTTTTATATAACTTGTGCTTTTTTTCAGTTTTTTAATCTTTCAATTTAAGTACAATTAAAGTCATTTGAAAAGAAAGACAGAAAGGAAGGTGATCAAGGGTGAACTCAAGTAGATTTTCCTTAGGAAAACACGCTAATATATTTCCTCTTCCTCTGTTCAGTGCCCAGATCAGAGGCATGTGTTTTATTCACTGGGAGATACTCTGAAAAGGAATTGAAGATCTGAAAGAGAGCTGAGAAATTTTAAAAACCTATAATGAACTATTTAATTATTAAAGTTTAATTGGTATTTTATTCAGAAATCTGGATACGATTGTGGGAGAATAAAAGCACCTCCTCTGAACTGTGGCTGAGAGAAAACTGGAATGAGGGGCAGCAACGCAGTTCAACTCAGGGTATATTTTTGCCCGTGTTGCTGTTACTTTGAATATTGAACCGAAGTGCTGGTCAGGGTTTTCACACCGCTGTTGCTGACCGCAGCGTAACAGGACAGGAGGAGCCGAGACCATGCCTGGAAATAAGGAGATTAAGTCAATTCTGTTCGTACTCATGCTGACAGAAGAGCTGGGCTTAGGCTGGAGGTGGCCGGGCTCCAGCCCCCCTGGCTGGAGACAACAGCTGGAGGAGCAACCAGGCCCTAGCTCCTTCGCTGTGCCTCCGGTGTCCTTGTCCGCGTGGTCACCCTGCTGCTTGTTCCTCGGCAGTACCACGTTCTTAAGTTGACAAGGGCAGTTTAGTCTAACTATAGTCGTAGTGAAGTAGCAAATAAATCAGAATATTGGATAGAAGGGAAGCAGGTACAAACCCTTAGGAGGTTTGTCTGTGGATGAGTATGAATTAGGAAGGTTTTATTTATTAGACCTCGATACTGACCATCAGCGTTAACCTGCAGGTGGTTCCAGGCAGGCGCAGGGAGGGACTGTTCCAAGTGGCAGAGTTGCTTTGAGTGTGCGTGGGCTCTGCAGTCCCGCTTCCAGCAGAACTTAAACAGGAGCAAGAATATGTGCTCTGCTCATGAAAGTGGAATTTGTGGAACATCCATGGGGAAAAACCAGAACCCTGAAACTCTGCTGGTAAGGGACCGCAGTCTCCTGGGATGGGTGTCACCTCAGGCAGTGCCCTGGCCTGGCGGGGGCTGTCGATGGAGTACCCTGCTGTGCGGGTGGGGAGGGTCCAGCAGTGGCAGGTGGCAAAGCAGCTGTAGTAGAAATTAATGACAGTGTCATAAATGCGCTTCATAGTACGTTAGCTGCTGAACACACCTCGTTGTGATGCATTTGCTTCATTGGAATATGCTTAATTACGCATATTAATAGCAGTTGATGATTTACAAACTCAGCTAATTGTCCAGTGCTCTGTTCTGCCTTCATGTGTTTCCCTTTCCGCTTCCTTTAGGTCCGGTGTTTTTCCTCGCCTGTTTCAGTGTGGCAGCAGGATTTGCGCTGTTCTGGTATTGCTGCAGCCCAGGTAATCTGCTCTGGGGTTTTCCTCTCGGTTGCTGTTCTCTAGCACGGGGCGGGAGAGCGGCGTGCCCCTTTATCTAACATGGCTTCCTGAACAGAGCGGGTCAAGGTGTCGCCGTTCGTTAGTGAGCTTAGGATACAAATTGCACTTCAGACCTGCTGAGATATAAATAATGGATAGTTTCCCTCTAGAGGATGCTGCAAATAGGGGCTCTCTTTAAAGACTGTAGTCACGTGAGCTCCTGTTGCTATAGCAATGGGTCATGATGCCCAGCAGCCATGAGATAGACCCAAACCTTTGGGCTTCCGTGGCCCTTGGAGCTGGTTGAAGCATGACCAGTGCCAGGGCCGGAGGGCGCTGGCTCCATTTGCTGAGCCCAAGCAACTACAGCTGTTGCCCCTGTAGCTGGCTGTGGGCGTTCGCTCCTGCTGTTGGCTGAAAGTCACCTGCTTCAGCAGCCAGTGGAGCGGAGCTCCTGCTCCTCTTCACAGCGCTGCCTTCCGCTCAGCCAGGGCAGCTGCGAGAGTGGCGGCTCTCAGCAGAAGGAGCAGTGACGCGTCCTCATGGATCAGCTTCAGCAGAGCAGCAAGTCAGTGCCAGCGGAGAGACCTCGGGGGAGAGGAGCTGACTCAGAGCTGGCACCTTCTCTCAGGTCTTCCCGTGGTGCTGTGGGCAGTGCCAGCCTTCACACGGGAGCTGGGGAGCAGAATCCAAACCCCTGTTGGTTTAGCGCCTTCTGCTCCTCGTATCCCGGTCACAGCAGTTACAGTGGGACGTTGGTCTTCACTGGTTTTTTCTTCCAGAGCTGTAGGCCACAGTAGCACCAGTTCACGGACATTTCAGCTGTTGTGGGAGTCTGGGCTGTGTTACTCTTCATCCCCAGATCAGAGTTCCTCAGCTGGACGGTCCATGGAGACAGGATTTAA
Source organism: Buceros rhinoceros silvestris (assembly GCF_000710305.1). NCBI lineage: Eukaryota > Metazoa > Chordata > Aves > Bucerotiformes > Bucerotidae > Buceros > Buceros rhinoceros. The sequence goes on along the minus strand of NW_010404960.1, from coordinate 11,437 downwards.
GGCTAAAAGGGAGCCATTAGACCTTCGAGGCTGACCTGCATGTTTCCTTAGCTGCCATCATGGCCCTTCATCAGGTTCCGACCCCAGCATTGAACAGAAGCATTTCCAGAAAAGAAATCAAGGACTGATACCCAAACCCCAGGGAATCCATCGCTTCCTCGATCCCAGTTAACTGTCTGTAGCATTAGAAGCGTGTGTCTCACCCTCTGTTTGAACTCGTTTCAGCTCTAGCCTGTCATTTTTGGAATTGTTGCTAAAACTACCAACTAATCTCTCCAAGTCTTCTGTTCCAACGCTCTTTTTCCCCGTTTCTGAGGCTCTTCCTGAGCCTGTGCAGTATCTCAATGCCCCATGTGAACCAGGGCCAGCAGTCCTGGGTGTGGTGTTCAGCCTTGCACCACCCAGCACCGTGCTCAGGTGTAAAGCTGCCCCTTACCTAGCTCAGCCGTGTCCGAGCTCACAGGGGTGAATCCTCACAGGCTCAGTGGTACCCTGCCTCGGCGGTTGGTGTGTACAGTGTTGGGGGAAATGGGCTTTGCTCTGGAGTAATTTTTTAAATGGATTTTTATTTTTTGGAGATGCTGCTTACAAGCTGGAATGAAACTTCATGGCATTCACTGTCTCTTCATTCTGTTTTAGATACCAAAGTCATAGGAAGAGCCAGGAGAGTCTTGGGCTTTTCTCCTGTTATCATAGGAAGACACGTTAGAAATATCTGTATGTTGTATTTGGAAGATGTATCAAGAAACTAAGGAGCATCTGCCTCCACGCTCGCCTGTACAGTATTCCTGCCGAGGGCTGACAACGGTGCATGAATATTAACGTACTGTACTCTGCTACCAAAGATGTTATTAACCAGCTTCATCAATAATCAGGTTGCCTCAAGGTGTATTCAGAATTTCTGCTATATTTGTCCTTCCTCCTGGGAATGGACCGTTTATTTTTGTAAACGCTTATTTTAAAGTATTTATCGTTTGGATAAAACATGTTTTTAATACAAACTGTAACTTGCTACCGGAAGCGATCATGGCTCTTAAGCCATGTTTGCGTTTGTGTTTTGTACTGGAATGAAGGATCCCAATCGTGTCAAGAACAGTGGCCTGTCCTTTGTGATCATTAACTTAGGAGAAGCACGTAAAGCCCCACACTCCCTCAAAGCCTTACGAGGAAGCGGATCCCCGTCCCAGGACTGTCTGGTGTGTCTCCATCCCTGGCGCTTTCTGCCCGAGCTCAGGTGGGTGCTGGCACCTGTGCGGTCCGTCGGGGCCGGTTGCCTTTGTGTGTGCCTTGCGCTTGCCGTGTTTTCTGATTCTCCCGTGGGTGCCTCACCCCAGCCTGTCCTGTCCGTGTTCCCACGCAGCTGCTGGCCGTGCTTTGGGTGTGCTGGAGCTGGTGCAGACCGGTTCCCAGCCTGCAGAGGGTCCTCAGGACTGGAATGGCTGATCTGAACCACTTGAAACTACCAAGGAAGTTTCTCAGATTTAACTGGCTTTTCCGTTTCGAGTGACGTGATCTGCGATCTGTGTGTCTAGGAAATTGAAGTAATCCAAGATATTTTGCAGGGACTTAAGTGCCATGACTTGGGGCTTTTTTTATGGCCAAAAATATGTACACTTACTTGAAGAGCCCCAGGTTGTTCCCAGTGTCATTTGATGGTGTTACATTTTCCTTGTGTGAGTTGAAATCATTGTAATACTGAAATTCTTGAGGGAGATGCGGGGAGTGGAGCAGGTGGGGTTTCTTAGCCTTATGGACCTCACGATGCTCCTGCCTAGCTCAGGATAAACAGGTGTCCTCCTCCCGAGGGGAGGTGCGGTCATTCGGAGCTGGCTGGGAGAAACGATCTTTTCAGCGGGGAGTTAGTTCTTCAGTTGCCTGCTGAAAAGCCTAAGGAGTGTGGGGAGACCCTGTCCCTGCGCTTGCTGAGAGTGGCGCTTTGTGGCTCTTCATTCACTGGCTGACCAAAGAGATCTCCAGATCAAATCAAACGTCACCTGAATGAAAGTTGCAGCTGCATCATGAGTTACTGCGCACTGGAAGATCCCACACGAATTCCTCAGTCGTTTGGAGTGGTTTGCTCAAAACAGTCAGCTGTGAACTTCATTCATGCTCTAAAACTGTTGTCATCATCTTCTCCAAAGCAAATCACCTTGTAATAACGGCGGTTCCTTCCAGGACAACACTCCCCTGATGCAGCAGCCAGCAGAGACTCCGGAGAGGAGTTGAGTACAGGGCCAAATTTTCAAACAAAACACTCAGAGAGTATTGTGGGACTTGTCATGAGAGACAAAAAAGGGCTCAGAGGACCCTGGTTTTACTCTTCTGCTAAAATGTTTTTACGTATGGCATTGGAATGTTGCTGGGACACGAGCCGGCCCTGCGGAGAGGTGGCCACGGGCTTCCTGAGGTCAGATCTCGGGAGCAGAGTGTGTGTCTCCGTGGCTGTCGCTGGTGTGAGGGCAGCTCATCTAGAAACCCCCTGGCCAGACGGGCTCATCGATACCCCACAGCCTGGGTCAGGACGGGCCCCTCGGTTTGGGGTTTGTTCTGACTTGGAGCTGAGCTCCCAGCTGCTGGTTTGCGCTGCTGGTGCCTCTGCCAGCCACACTGGCTGCAGCCGCTCCCTCGACTGCGGAGCCGGCGTTTCCCTGACAGCTCCCCGGTCACTCAACAGAGGAGTTTTCTGTGGGACAGGCAGAAGAACCCCGAGACCAGCAGTGGGTGTTACAGACCATGGCCTTTTTGGCCCCCCCCCCAGCCACACTGGCTCCAGCCGCTCCCTCGACTGCGGAGCCGGCGTTTCCCTGACAGCTCCCCGGTCACTCAACAGAGGAGTTTTCTGTGGGACAGGCAGAAGAACCCCGAGACCAGCAGTGGGTGTTACAGACCACGGGCTGTGAGATACACTCCGTCGCCTGGTTCCTGCAGTGTAAAACCTGGAACGGGACAAACGCCACGGAAACGAAATGACTCCCAGCAGAGCCGTTTGTTTGGGCTTCTTCTCCCCTGCCTCTACCCCACCAGCTCTGGCGTCTCCTCGCTCCCTCGCTGCACAGCGATCTGCTGCCTCCCGTGTGGGGAAGGGCTGTAATGACCTTCTGTGCCTTGCCTTGTGTTCAGGTGGCATCAGGTTGGGGTTTTTCTCCAGCAGCCCAGCTCTGATTTATAGCATTTGAAATGAAACGTTCCTTTCCCTGCTGCTGCTACAGCAGCCCCTTGATAAGGGACGAGGAAAAATACCTCTGGAATTTAGAGGGGGTTTAAATCTTTGCCTTGAAGCCGGCTTCGAAAACTCATTAGAGGAACAGTGTTCCGCTGCTCACAAAAACCATCGCTCCGAGCCATTGCGACAGTCACGTCCCATTGTGCAGCAGGAGCAGGGGCTTTCTTGCAGCTCGCAGGTCCTTTCCGGTCCGGTTGTTCACTGAGTTGCCCTGTGTGTAACAGGCGGCTACAGTGTGAACTGTTGCATTAGTGTGAACTAAGGCATTACCGGTGCCTTATTCGATGGGAAGGTGAGATGCTGCAGCACATGCTGGTTCAGGGGTATCCTGCCGTGCCCGCAGCCTCTTGGGTCAATCACGCTGTCTGTGCAGCAGGACGTGGGCCTCCTGGTCCCGTGACCCAAGTGGCTTTGCTGAGCCTGGAACATGGTGTGGAACAGGGGAGTCCACCAAAGGCCCTGGCTGCATTTCTTCCTGTTCAGAGGTCGCTGGAGGTGAGGATGCCTCTCAGGGAAAAAAGTCTAAAATGAGCTATGGCCAGGGTGGGGGGCTGGGGGGAGAGAGGAACCGTGAGTCTCGGTTCACCCCAGTGGTGTTAGTCAAAGGACCTGACCTGGTTTTAATGTAGAAAGCAAAAGGGAGGCCAGCTGTAAAATTGGTAATTTTTTTGAGGTGATTATTTTTCAGGAGCAAATGCCAAGGCTTCATACAGCTCTCTGCCAGCACATCGCTGCAGCACACACAGGCAGCAGGTGAAGACAATTCCATCTCCAGTTCCTTCCCGTAGGTACTGGCCTGGAAGTCCTTCTAGGTCCTTCTAGGCTTCAGAATTCCAGCTTCCCTGTCCATAGCTCGGTGCTTGCTGCTGAAACTGTCCGGGTGTTTAGGCATGTGCTTTACCTCATGTGCGGGGAAGGTGTCCGGGCTGTGTAAGTTCCGGAGGAGGTTAAAATTGTAGTTCTTCTTGTGGGAGCCGTGTTCTGGTGCTGCAGACAGTAAATGCCCAGGAGCTTTTAAGATGTAGCCACATTGTCATCGCAGCCGCTGTCACCACGCGGAGCTCTCACAGAAGAAGGAACACACTGGCTTTTCCTTATGGCACCGTTGTGCCTTCGGTGGCGTTAGGGGCCCAGAAGCCACGCGGCTGTTGCGTGCGTGATGCGCTCCTGGGGTTGAGGTGAGGAGAAGCCTCTGTC
>NW_010404960.1:6497-6938 GCF_000710305.1 Buceros rhinoceros silvestris | reverse complement strand
GCGTGGGGGAGGCCCTCGTGGGGTTGAGGTGAGGAGAAGCCTCTGTCCGTGGGGAGGGCGTGCAGGTTTTCAAGCAGCTGCTGCCCTGACAGCTCGGACCGTGCTCTGCTGCCGGTGCCCTGCACTTGGACTTGCTGCAGCTCCCACCAGGGACCGACCCCCTTTGCTGCCTGAGCAGAGGGCAGGAGGTGAGCTCCATGCTCTCCAGCCTGGAGGACTCCTGATGCCGAACCAAAAACCATCTCCCTGCCCCGTTTGCTCTTGGGAACGGGTGTCGTGATCTAGAGTGGAGCTGAGCTGTCTCTGACTGTGCTTGTGCTGGGGCTCCCTGGAGCCCAGGACAGGCTTTGGCTGGTGGCATCACGCCGAAGCAGAGCGCGCAGTGGCCAGCCCAAGCCGTGTCAGTAGGGAGGCAGATGTCAGAGCGCTGGGAGCAGTGAC
>NW_010404960.1:1271-6465 GCF_000710305.1 Buceros rhinoceros silvestris | reverse complement strand
GGTGTGAAGGGGGGGCGTGCGCGGCTCCGTTGGAGGGCAGGCGGCTCCTTAACGGGCTTCAGGGAGGGGGGACGCGCCGGCAGCCAGAGCGGGGTGAAGCGATGATTCACTCTGGGACATACTGGGCTGCTTCGCAGCTGCTGGCGGGAGCTTTCAAAGCTGCCGAGGCAAAGTCGCTCATTTTGTTTCTTCCACGTGTTTGGGCTTTGGTTGGTTTTTTCTTTCTCATGCTGTAATAAATTGAAAACGTATTTGGTGACAGTTGGCGGTTGCGGGTGCTTTTCCCTGCAGCCTGCGTGTGCCGGTGGTGTTCCAGAGGTGCCTGTGCCGCAGCCGTGTCGTCACGTCGCTGTTACCCTGAGCAATGTTTGCTGGACCTTGCAGCTCCGGTGGTCTGTCATCAGTTCTAACCTGTGTCTTCTTGAATTCTGTAGAAATCAGTGGAATTTTTTTCACGGGGTGAAGCTGGCAATTAAATTGAAATAAAATCTGTACTGAGAAAAAAGTGCTGCTCGTTCTGTTGTAGTCAAGGCTGTGCCCTTGCTTCCCAAAGTCCCCAAAACGTTCTGCCCTCCTGCGACTGCCAGCTGCTGGCTGCCCTCCTCCTGGTCTCTGCTCAGGGCGGTTACGTTTTCGGTTTGGGTATTTGTGGCAAGACTTTTAAGGTTTTCATCTGCTTTCAAAGTTCTTTGCCGTTTTTCTGCTGCGCTCGTGATCTGAAGTGACTCGGTTAGTGGTGGGGTGTTGTGGGGGTAAGCCTTGACTTTGTGTTATTGTGGTGGTCCAGAGAATCCAGAGAATGGGCCAGAGAATCAGGACTCGCATGGAGCCCGACCTCTCCTTGATGTAAAGGGGCTTTGACACCAGATTGATTTTTGAGGGTTGCTTTGACCACCCCAGAAGGGAGCTCGGGTGCAAGAACATGCAGGCGGGTTTGTTCCTGGCCTGTTGTTGTGGGTGGACTTTGAAGGGGGATCGGCTCACTACGAGCAGTGTTAAGGATCCCACCAAAGCAGCGTGTTGCTGCAGCAGGAGCTCCAGGGAGTGGATCCACTGTGTCCCCTGCCGCAGCACCTTCTGTGGGGGCTGGGGAACCCAGAGGCTTGGCTCCTTCCCACAGCGTGTGGAGCGCTGTTAGGCGGGAGCCGAGGTGGCAGTGGAGGGTGATCCCTCGCTGAGATTGCTGCTGGTGAGTAGGAGGGATCTCTTCACCCTTCGCCCTCCCCTGAGTGTCTCTGCCTGCTGGGTTGGACCGAGAGCCTCTGCCCCCCTTCCCTGCTGGCCAGCGCGTGGCTCTCTGGGGGAGGAGGGAAGGAGCAGGGTACTACCTCGAGGACACGCTGGCGTCTGCTGGGCAGGCGTGTGGTGCCCGGACCTCTGCCGCTGCAGCAGAGGCTTTGTGCCGGTGCCGGGAGAAGGGGTTGGCACAGAGCTGTTCTCCGTGGGCATCACCAACATCTTGATGGAAGTGAAGAAACACCTCGTTGAAGCTACAAAACGGTAGGACTTGGGGGAGGGGGTAATTTTTATCACAGCTTCAACTCACCCCCTTCGCAGAGACATGATTATTGCCGAGCACAGGAGGAAGTGGGGGCTGGAGACAAGGTGGGCACGCAGCAGCATCGCCACCCCATTTCCCTCAGCGTCATGCTTTGGCGTAAAAGAGCATTTCAGGTGAGTCCCGACCTGCCCCTTCTATTTTGGAACACAGGCTGCTCTACGCTGCAGCTGCGGGGAGAGGCTTCCTGCCGCGTTGCTCTTGGTGAATCTTTAATAACGTTGTGCCCAGCAAAGCAAAAACCTGTCAGACTCGGTCTGCGCGCTGTGAGCCGTTAACGGGGGAGGTCGGTGCCAGCAGCTGGAGCGCCGTGGCACCTGAGGCCTGAGCTAGTGACTGGCGAGTTGTGTGCTCGTGGCACGACTTGCATCGAGTGCCCTCTTTTCGTAGCAGAATACTCCATCGCACTCGGGTGGGGTGTGTTTTTCTTTTAAGCCCAGTTTCAGTGACCCCGGGGGGGTTCACAGGGCTGGAGCCCCGCAGCCCCTGTCTGGAAGATGCTCCGTGCTGTGCAGCAGCTGCCTTATGCCTGCCGGCACTGCCACAGCACCGGCTCTGGCACCGGCCTCGGACAGGCACGCCACTTGGTCCCTGCGGCTTCCTTCCCGCTGCCTGCCACGGCTCTGCCTTAGCGGGACAGGGGAGATGAGGGGAGATTATTTTCCGCTGTCTGCTCTGGGCTAATTCACTTTAGAATTTCCTAGCAGAGGCTGAAAATGGGATGCCTCCCAAATGTTCCTGGTCCGTCAGGGCTGTGGACGGCTGCGTTACACGGCTCGTCGCTCTGGCAGGAAAGAACAGCCACCGAGACAGGTTTCCAAACCCACCCGGGGTGAGGAGTGGACAGGAAATGTTTGGAAGAGGGTGTTACCCTGTGCCACAGCTGCCCAGGGAGAGCTCAGCCCTCTGTCCCTCTGCCACCCCTCCCGTGTCCTGGGGTGATCTTTCCACTTGCCTGGGCATTCCACATGCAATGGGGGCTTGTTAAGAAGGTTCCTGAGCACACGGTGGATTCTGGGTGTTTTCAGAGATAGGGAAGAGGCAAAAAACCTGCTCTTCATCCTACGACCTCCAGCTTGGGGCTTGTCCTGGCCTGGAAGGAGAACACAATTTTACAGTCACAGGCATCAGAACCAAAGGGATGCTCCTGAGTAGAGCCGGTGCTTCCTGCAACCTGTCTCCTGCCAGACGAGCCAGCAGGAGGGTGCGGAGCTGCCCGACCCCTGCGCCAGGGGTCCAGTGACCCACGCCCAGGGCTGGTGCTCGGGCTGCGGGCACAGGGGAAACAAGGGCTGGCACAAGGGACAGAGGTGCCGTGCCGCAATAACCAGGAGTGGCTGGTGGTAGCTCTGCTCTCGTGCTGTTTTCTGCACACCGAGAGGGGAAAATCCAGTTTGTCACTACTGTCCATCGCAGGATTGAACCCAGAACCACAGCGGAACCACCTTCATATGCTCTGGGGAGCTTTTGCTCTCTGCCCCACACCTCACACAAGCTGGCTGCGTTCTGGTGGATTAAGGGTCCTGGAGCGGCGACGTTCTTGTCCCATGACTGTGAGCGTGGGGTTGACCAGCTTCTGAACCTCTCACCTGGAGGGCTTGTAAGGCGACTCCAGGAGCTTGTTCTCCCACCCTCAAATCATTCATCGCTCTGTGCTTTGCTTTAGCTTTCTGCCGGTCTCTGGCTACGCAGCAGGGTGCGGTTAGAGCCTCCAGAGGTGAGAAGAGGATCATCCTTCACACTGAGGTCCCACGAGTGCTCCTCGGAGCTGGCTCAGAGTCACCCCAGTGTATCACTGCTGCTGTTCGCAGCTCTGGAAGAACTCCATCCTGCCGAGAGGCAGGAAGATAGTTCATGGCAGGTAGGAACCAAATTCAAAGTCCAGGTATAACCGGTAAAATGATAGCAGAAAATAATAATAATAATTTAGACAGCATTTTTCTGTGAAAGACTTGCAAAGGCGTCTTTCAGGGTATTCCCAGCTGGGAGCACAGCGTGGCATAGGTGAAACTTGCCTTGACTAGCACGGCCTGGTTAAGAAAATAAGTAGGAAGGCAATTCCTCATTCAGAGCTCGACGAAACTCAGCCCTGGATGAGTCTAGGCTGGTCCTGACTCTGGAGACACAAGCGAGAAAACTCGTTATCCACCACACTCTGTCTGTGCAAGCGAAGGGGACACACAAATTCAGCAAACAGTGACAGTTCAAAGCCACCGGCATCTCAGTTTGAGAACCGTGGACCCTTCGAGACATTGTGGTGGTGCCTCCCAGGGTAGCTGTGGGATGCGGCGCTTCCAAACCCGGGTTTTTTATCAGCGTGAAGGAAAAAGCTTTGACAGAGCGTGAAGGAGAACTGACCCCCGCAGGCCCATCACAGCGTGCTCTCACGCTGCCCCACGGAACGCGCTTCAAACAGTTTGATTTTAAGTTACTTTCCTAGAATTTGCATCTCCCTGGGTGATGGAGAGGCCTGGAGAAGTACAGTCATGTCTTTCCCAACGATGCTCTCCCTGGCATGCCCGATGAATCATGTTTTCTGACACCGGAAAAAATAAACCGTATTTCAGGGTGAAGACACGTAGCTCTCTCCCTCCATGGCTTCCACAGGTCCACACAAACGTGCACCACAAGGCCGTTCTGACGCTTTTAATTATTTTTATCCTTGATGCCACAAATCTGGGGTAATGTTGGGCGGTGATGAAACTGATTTGATCTCAAATATTTTGGGTGCTGATGAAAACGGTTGGCAAGGATCCAGGAGTCCTGGTGTGGCACTTTGTACCATGGCGCCAGACTTACCACTCTCCTCCCAACTCATTAAAATCTGTACTGTGAGAAGGGGGCTGGGGCTGGCTCTGGGCTGGAACACGGAGGAGGAGGAGGGGGAGGAGGGGAAGGAAGAGGAGGAGAAGGAGGAGTGGAAAACATCATGGAGGAGGCTGGAAGAAAAAATAACCAGTTTTTGCTGTCTCCGCTCTTGTCAAATCTCGGCTTGCCCAATGAGCTGGCACTGGGAAGTGTCTGCTCCCAGCTGGGGAGCTGTGGCACTCTCTGCTGATTAAAATCTTTCTGCCCTGGGAAGAGGAAATATTCCAGGATGGGGGGGAACCGTGAAACCAGACCTTCACTTCACTGAACTACGGAGAAGGAAGGAAGTGAGCTCAGACTAATCCATTGCATTCAGTAGCAGGGCAGGTAATTTTCCGTTAGGAGGCTGGGTGTTGTTCTCGAGAAGGTTGTATTTGTGTACCGTGTGTCTCCCGCTGTTGATCACACCGTCTCCTGCAATGACACACAGGGAACGTGCCCAGCGTCATAGCCGAGGGCCCCTGGAACCGCGGGGCTGAGGTGAGCGTGTGCAGTTAACACAGAGCAAAGGGTTCCGTCAGTGCGAAAACGCGAGTTTCCTCCTTGCAGCAGAAGCAGCCTTTGACCACAACCTCTGTCCAGGGCAGGGTGAGCGTTCCCTCCCGCTCTGCCCCTGCTCCTGCCCCCTCTGCCCTCCCACTGCTGCAGAACACGTTCACACGTCAGGATGTGAGCAGACGGTGGTGGGGTAAGGGTACAGCTCCGGGTACGCTGACACACCACCCTGCAGCCTCTGGGCCCCGGCCACCGCCGGCAACACCACTGCCC
>NW_010404960.1:0-1212 GCF_000710305.1 Buceros rhinoceros silvestris | reverse complement strand
CTGGGCTCGGCCAGCCGCTGACTAAACCACTGCTCCAAGAGCCTGCTGTGGCCGAGCAGTTATTTCTCTCTCCCTCAAATGCTTTTGCTCATCTATCTTCATTTATTTCTTGCTCTAGCAATGCCTTGTCAGCTTCTGACTCTGGCCCAGCCGTGGTGATCCCTTGCGGTCAGCAAAGGGCTGCAGCGAGGTCCCCGTGTGACACCAGGGTGAACGGGTCCTCCCTTGGCAGAGCTGGGGCCGGCTCCTCTCCTGCTCCACTTCCAGCTGTAAAGCAGCGACCTCTCCTCTTCCCAGGGCAGAAAGACAACCCGCTCCTCAGACACGCAGCTTTCCGAGATAAAGGCGGTAGGAATTTGGAACGCAGCAAACCTTTGTCTCCTTTGCATTCTTGCAGGTGGGTCGTTAGCTCGAGCTTAGTCCCAAGGCAATTCCTCTGTTTTTCAGGACTTTTGACCGTGGTGCCTTGTGCTGGTGCAAGCGAAAGCTTCTAAATCCAAAACGAAGTGCAGAAATGTTTCACTAAGGAGAACATCATCCCATTTCCCATCACTGTGGCAGGTTTCTTCCAAGACAGGTGGTGTCCTCTGAGGTAGTTCCCTGGGACAAAACCTGTGTCTGAACATACTAGTGTTGAGGGCTTTAAAACCCGTGACCTCCACTTTCAGGTCATTAAATCTGTGCGTATTTAAGCAATGTGCAGCAGACAAAGGCAATGTTACCCCGCTCTGCTCAGTGCTTGCCAGGCCACCCCCGGAATTCGGTGTGGAGTTTTGGTTCCCACTGTACACAAGAGATGTGGACGGGCTGGAGAGGGGCCAGGGAAGGGCTGCAAAGCCAGTCCAAGGACTGGGCAGCCGCCAGGGGAAGGGCGACAAAGCCAGTCCAAGGACTGGGCAGCCGCCAGGTGAGGAAAGGCTGAGAGAACTGGGAGTGTTCAGCTTGGAGAAAAGGCGGCTCAGGGGAGACCTCCTCACCCTGCTCGGTATTTACAGGGGGCCACGAAGAAGGTGGAGACTCCCTTTTTACAAGGAGTCCCAAGGAAAAGACGAGGGGCAATGGTACAAGTTACTCCAGGGGAAATTCTGGTTGGACATGTGATGGGTTGGCAGAAAATCTCCTTTTAAGGAGAATTTGCTTTCATTAGCCAATTGGTATTCCCTACCCTGCGACGTCAGCTGCATCTCCATTTTGCATTGGTTAAAAGTTTTC
>NW_010404959.1:393-933 GCF_000710305.1 Buceros rhinoceros silvestris | reverse complement strand
GTGCTGTGGCTGTTAAGGTAGGCAAGGCGGAAAGGGCATTTTCTGAGAGCTCAGACCTTTGAAACTGACGCTGCAGGAGTGGAAGCCAAAGAGAGCAACGTCCTCCCACCGGCGTGCACCGCAGGGCCAGCTACAGCAGGGGAGGGAGATCCTGCTACCGGCCCTCTCTAGCACTGCTTTAGGCTTCAGGAATGAGGAGGTTGGCTGAAACCAGGCAAGGAGCACAGTGGTGGCACAGCCGGGTCCCCACAGGGTCGGGAAGCGGTTCCCAATTCCCACCGTCGTGGTAGTCGAAAGCGCAGAACAATTTGTGCATTTGAAAGGAGAAAGATTTGGCCCTTCCCTTATTTTTGATCTGTGAAACGGATCAGTGACCCCGGCTCCAACTCGGATTGACTGTCTCGCGTTCTCCAGGGACAAATTAATGGAGACCTATCACTTAATTAACAAACTCTCACTCAACGGCGTATTAAACCCGGGCTCTGTACTAGGAGCGCAGGCTGGCGGGTTTGGGGAGGCGGCGGCGGAGAACCAAACGGG
>NW_010404959.1:0-230 GCF_000710305.1 Buceros rhinoceros silvestris | reverse complement strand
CCCCCCGGGCAGACAATACGGGAGCCACGACATGAACTGCGTGCCTCATGCAGAGGCGTCCACGCGAAATTCAAACTCCACGGCCTAATGATAATTACAACCACTTAAAAAAAAACAAACAAACAAACCAACGATTTTAGCTAACAGCATTTCTCAGTCACCACTCACACGCCGGCTCCTGTCGTTTGTGGGAAAACCCTGTCCCAGCACATCCAACCAGCCCGAGCGGG
>NW_010404958.1:550-790 GCF_000710305.1 Buceros rhinoceros silvestris | reverse complement strand
GCAGCTCCGCCAAAGGCCCCGGGCTCCTCCTCATCGCAGCCACCCACAGCACCGGCCCCAGCCCGAGGCCGGAGCGCGGCGGAGACGCGAGCACAGACAATGCGTTTTCCAGAGCCAGGGGGCTGGTTCCGGGATCTCTCCCTTCCCAGCGAGTGCATTTTCCTTCCCAGTGCTAAACCGGTTCCTGCCAGAGGTGTCAATGGGATTTCCTGCCTTTCACCACCGCCTCCGCTCCCGCAG
>NW_010404958.1:0-230 GCF_000710305.1 Buceros rhinoceros silvestris | reverse complement strand
CGCCTCCCCTTGGCCGTGTGGGAGAGGAAAAACACCCCCCGAGCGAGCAAACCCGCACCGGGTGCCGAAAGGCGCCAAGTTCAACCCGGTTTAAACCGATCCATCCCTCCTCCTGCCCTCCCTGCGCCGAGGGGTGACCCCCCAGCAGCCCCAAGACGGAGCCCAGCCTGGCGGAGCAGGGTCTCTCCCCGCTCCAGAGCAGATGTAGCGAGGGAAAGCGAGAAGCAGGG
>NW_010404957.1:556-772 GCF_000710305.1 Buceros rhinoceros silvestris | reverse complement strand
GCTCTAAGTTGCGCTTTATTTGTGTGTGGAGAAAAGGGGGGGTGGGGGGGACAGACACGACCTGTAGAGGGGATGTCCTGTTTTCACCAGAGGAACAGTGCAAAAGGGAAATCTCAGCTCGGAGAAGGGACGAGAATAAATAAATAAGGAGCAGCCCTAAAATAAAGGTAGCGGCATATCCCGGCAGCGAGAAGGTGAGTGTCTCTCTCTGACTTC
>NW_010404957.1:0-230 GCF_000710305.1 Buceros rhinoceros silvestris | reverse complement strand
AAAAAGTTGCTGTAAAACTAACGTGGTGGGAAGGACCGGTGGAGCCGTCCATCGCGGGGTAGAGACGAGACGGGCTTTCACCCCCGGCCCCACGAGAGTTTAATTGCATAAAAAACTGGTCTCCGGAGCGGACTGGGTGACTTTTGGCCCGTCCAGCCAGACTTTCTGCCTCCCTCCAGGTGACAGTCCCTGCCGTTTTGCCCTCACCCCTGTCCGTTTCCGCAGCTCTC
>NW_010404956.1:12364-12951 GCF_000710305.1 Buceros rhinoceros silvestris | reverse complement strand
TTTACTTAAATTAACCTGTGCTACCGGCAGGTATGGTCATGTTCTGGATAAGGTTGTGCTTTAAAAAAACCCAGCAGCTTCTGTGAAGGCACATGCTACAGGTATCCATGAAATTCAGAAGTATGGATGCAAAAGGCGAGGTACGGTCACAAATCTCTTCTTAGCCTTATTTTGATGCTTCCTTAGGCTAGGTCTGTATTGAATTTAAGATGCCAGGCAAAAAGGCCCAGCAAAAGAATCCAGCAAGTTCCACTGTCCAATTTTATGCATTCGCATTGCTGTCTTTGGATACTGTATGCTGACATAAGGGATGGGAATTACTCTGAAGCTGGCTCAAGCTCAAAACCTATACCTGAAACTAAGCGAAACCCCTAGTTTACCAGCATGGTTAAGAAGCAAACTGGGTCTCAAGGCTCAGGCTCATGCTCTGAACATAAGGAGGAGATTTAATTAATCAAGAAACTCTTCAATAAACATTTTGACACTTTACAATTTATGAGTAGGGTTTTTTAAGTACTGTTTGTTGCGTATTTGACCACTTTAGAATCATGTTCTGTTTGGGAAATAGATAAAGATAATGCAGCAGG
>NW_010404956.1:0-12277 GCF_000710305.1 Buceros rhinoceros silvestris | reverse complement strand
AGGAATGTACTCAGGACTAAGCATTACAGCAGCAGTGAAGCATTTTTGTGCCCCTCTGTTTTCAATCTCCACAAGTAATACAGCAAATACATTGTATGATGCATTATAAATTACGTGATACATAACAGTAATCATCATCACTACCCAAAATGACATAGAACTTAACAAGAAAATACTAGCAAATATTCAGTGAAAGCAACTTTGGCATTTTATGTCAATTTATTCTAGGAGTTAGTCCTGAAATAAAAGAACAGAGAAAAAAAAATCATGTAGTCTACCTATAATCAAAACAAACAACAACATTTCTGTTATGTAATAGCTAAAATTGAACAGCCAAATATCTTTTTTGTCACCAGATTTTGAGCAGTGTGTATACTTAGGACAATAAAAACAAGTTTGAAAAAATTCACAGATAGGTGTAAAAAAGGCAAAATTGCTACACTTATTTTTTCTCTAGCTTGTAGGCTGAACTTTGTGGCAATGTTCAGTGATCACCCTTTTTCCCTAAGAATTCTCCTTCCATTCGTTAGACGAAAAAAAATGCAGTTATATGTCAACGTAAAAACAATGCCCACTGAGAACAGAGAAGGCATTAGCTTTTCTTCCCCAATCTCAATTAATTTTCAGTTTGGTTTTGCTGTGGGTTCTGTGGGAGAGGTAACAGGCATTCTGGCTGTAGCAACTTTCCCTGCAAGACACCTTCCTTTGTGCTTTAAAATGACCAAAAGATGGTGTAAGTTTGGAGTGAACATATAGGTCGTCTTTTCCACTTATTTTCTAAGAATTTGTACAAACAAAGGACGTGTGTCTCAATACCTAAAAGCTTTTTCTTTTATAGAAATAGAAAAGTTGGTAAAAGCCGAGGCTAGCAAGGGAGTCTAGTACTACTTTCTTAGTCAGTGAGTACTGACTTGATTTTTAGATCTCTAAACGTTATTAACTTTACCAACTTCAAAGAAGGCTGATACCCTTAACACAATATGAAGAAAAGAGGTATCTGGCTGCACTGGCCTCATGTTTCATTGTACTATCACATCACAAGCTGCTGCGCTGATAGAGGAAATCACATATCCTCCACAAAAAGAGAAGAGAAATGTATATATAACAGTCTTTGAAAGTTCCGTAAATGCTCGTTAGGCACTGACTGCACAATACACGCGGCTCTGACAGCAAAGGCACAAAGTCATATGTCTCTACCAAAGACAATACAGAAGACAGAATTTAAAGTTGCCATTAGGGAGCACAAGTGAATAAGGAGTAGTGTTTCTGATGGGATCTCCCTTTGATTTTTTTAAAGCATGATAATGTAACCAGAGCACCAACTATTCTCTTCAGCCATACTGAGTATGGGTAGAGTGGTCATTCCTAAAAATATGCCCACTGAATCATTAATAGCTTACTTAATTTTTATCTCAAATACTTGCAAACAGAAAAAAACCTCACCCAATATTAAAATTATTGCCACTTTAAAGAATTGCACCGTGTGTGTAACTGGCACAAGAAAACCAGTTTTGTGTTTCTGTAGTAGCTCTACAGGAGCATACCTCTGCACCCTGCACAGTCCTTTGGGGCGAGAAGATGATTGACACAACCCCCTTGTGCTTTTTGCTGCCAGACAGCCAGAGGCACTGGGGCTGAGGGGTGGGTTTCAAACAGCCAGCTTCAGACAGGCAAAGGCTTCTTCATTTAACTTTTCGTCAAACAGCCTGGGACACGGATACGTACTTTTTTCCAAAAATCACGGATGGAAGGAGATGATAACTAGCTTCCAAAAATCACCTGTAATGATAGGAAGTGAAGGATAGAAGAGACAGATGGGACAAGAGCGGGGGTTTTTCTGTTTCTTTTTCCCTCCTGAAATATCTATCACAAATATGGGACACAAGCCACACATTAATTAACTAAACTTTTAGGTGCTATGATTGTCTAGGGCCATTGGAAGCCATATCACTACTAAAGGCCCTTGTGTTCCTGTAAATACAACTAAAATGATGATCACAGGGTTATAGATCAAGTATTATATTGGAATATATATCAAGTATTCCATGTGCATATGTGCTACGTCAAAAATACCGCAAGTTTTATTGCCAGGTACAACCTTTCACAGACACTGGACAAAAGTGTGTATGTAGGTGGTAACACTTCAGTGGAATTGGCAGATTGCAGCAACTAATGGTGTAACATGATATATGTTTTCTATTTAACGTGTTGTAAGAAATCTAAACACAGTTAAGATTTTTACTTTTATTGCTTTCATTTTGCCCTTTTTCAATGTTCTTTCAGTAGCATGAACAGTGAAAGCTGAGCAAAACCTATAATGTGAAGTTTAAAATAGTTACCAGTTTTCATGAGTATTTTTTAGGAGGTGGTAAAGATTGAGAGATTGTTTTCTAAATTAAGAGTCCAAGATTTATGGGCAATTTGAGTGGTACCTGGAAAATCAAAGGAGTGGGAAGGAGAGAAAGAAGTAATGGTGTTTTATTCCAAGGCAGAAATAAAAAGCTTTTGTTGTCAAATTCGTATTATCAAGATTTAATACTTCTGCTTATTCATTCGAGAGAATACTTAAACTTGTTCGTTTTGGTCTTGAAATACAACTTGAAAAATCCTGAGTGAGGTTATCAACTTGATCTTTAGCCTCTGATGAGGTACCAACAGAAAAAATGTGTCACATCCCTTGCGTACTGCACTGATACCCAAAATTCTGCCACCACCAGCATGGAGTGGCATGGCATACTAGCTAAAACACAAGTCTTACAACCTCAGGTATAAAACTCTTACAACTTCAAGTATAAAGTTGAAGTAAATATGTGATGTCTACATAGTCAGACTGCTATGAGATCCAAGGTAACATGGACACAAGGTTCAGACTGCCTATAACTCAGATCTCCCTGTACCATCTCCACTGCTCATTCAAATGCAAAGGAGGCTGGGCTGGCAGCTGGCTTCAGGGCTAGACCTTCTTCCAAAGGCAACCTAAAGCTGCTGCATTATTCTACAAAAGTTTCTATGCTATGTTCCATAATGTCTTGTTACATAAGAAGAAACACCTACATTCATACAGGAAGTGCCATCACTAATACTGTGTGTCCTCTCACTCCCATGGGAAAAGCTTGTGCTTTGCTTGGTAGAGTTTCAAAGCTGTTGTTGCTGTTGCATTTGACATATGCATATTGTTAAATATTTACATTAGAGAGGATGGGGTCAAAGAGCAGTGCCTTGCAACTGGAGCAGAAGGCAGTGAGGTCTGTGGGGATTTTTAAAATTTGTAGAGTTCATTCCAGTGTGAGATCAACCCTGGAGAAAGCTGTGTTCTCCATAGTGATGAGATTTCCTCTTAACATGGAGTCCTCCATTTTTCGGGGAAGTGTAGAAAGTAACAAATCCCTTCCATAGCTTTTATGCATCCTGGGCAAGGGTGTTCACTGGCGTAAAAGGCAATGAAGTAAAAGGCGGAATATAAGCAACATCTTCCTGAATCTGGTTTAAGATCTAAGGGGAAGCCAGTGAAAGCATCAGAGGACAGATCTGATATGCTCACAGTAGGTTGCCTTGTTGAGAGTACACTTTTTAAAAGGTCTCTCTTCTTGGAGGCTCTCACACACTGAAGACAAGATGATGGGTATCATACACGTTCGGAGTTCATACCTGAGTAACAAATGTACAAACATCTGAATGTAGATCCTAAGCTGGCAATGACAGTGAGTATTCAATGCATGAGCTGTGTTCTGGGAGCTTCAGTGTCTGCAATGGATTCGACAGTAATGTCAAACCGCAGCCTGAGTTCACCGGTTCCTTGATGTGTGCTTCGATGTATGCAAGGTAGAGAAGGGACATCTGTAGACGAGTGGCCAGGTGGCGCTACAGAAGTATGACACCCTCCTTAGTCCCTCTCGTGTTTTCTGCCCTTCTGGGAGGCAAGTGCAGTGGAGTGCCTTGAGTCCGTATCCCATTCCAAAATCAAACCTGCATTTACATTTCTTTCAAAAATGCATTAATTACATTTTCTTTCAAAATTACAGGGTTGGTAACGTGGAATAGGTGCCTTCAGGATGCTATTATTCCTTGGCCAAAGTTACTGATAACTTACCATAATCACTCCCCCAGCAGGCCCCCACTGTTCCTACAAATGAATCACTTTCAACATTCTGCTTTTGTCCTTCTTCCCCATGCAATTATTCCTGAAAATAATCTCTCATCAAGTAAGTAAAACCTGGGCAGGGCCACTCGAGTTCCATGAAAATGAATATAGCATTTTCTGAAAGTATTTCCTCTTCTTTTCATGCTTCAATTTTCAGCTTTCCTTCAAATTCACATTCCTTGCCTGGTACATTTTAACTCAAAGACTTTATATTTAATAGATTATTATCTCTAACTGTCTTAATATTTGTTCAAAAGTTGTCAAAAAAATTCCATAGCTATTTCCTGAGGAAAAAGGACCAAAGTTTATTTGTTTTAAAATATTAAACTTCAGCCATTTTAAAACATACATCCAACTTCATACTCATGCCACACAGCATAAGCTTCTTTTTGTAGTGTTGTAAGTGAAAACATCTAATTTCAACAAAGTGATTTCTTCTAGTCTACATCCATGTGGTTTAGAATTTAAAGATAAAATATTGTATTTTCATATTCTCAGAACCCAGAGGGAATAAACAGGTTATTAACTGTCCATAGCTGCATCCTAGTAAAAATCTCATGTTATCAAAAAACCCCTGATATTTTCAGATTTTTCAGAAAACATTTCTTCTGAAGATTTGAAGCTAATGATTAAACAGGGGATTCTGGAAACTGGACCGCAGAAAAAACTTCATCTGTAATACACAAAATAGTGCTAGGAAACAGTTACACAAAACTTCTTTATTACTTACCTCTTTTTTGGGGGGGCAAATAAACTCAGTCATCAGTCATATTTTGCTCGGGAAGCAGAGAGTATAATTTGTATTAAACATAGTTTCATGTCTACTTGGTGTACAGCAAATACCTTGCAGTGGTGCAATTTGACAATGTTACAGCATGAACAGTCATAAACAACCTGGACAAACAAGCTCCTAGCAGTTTCCCTCTTTTCCTGCGAGTTTTAGAAATGCATTTTATGGCAGTAACAGCAACTGCCTATTTATTTTAGCTGATCCAAATAATGTATTACTGGCTAATTAGGGAAGAGATATTTACTTACAATCTTGAAGATATAGTTTACTAAATGGTTCCATTTCCTGTTCAGTATAGTTAAAATTTTAGTACTCCTGATATAGTACAAAAGAGGCTTAAACAACTGTGACAGCTGGAAAAAGGCAGACTTTTTTTATTTTACTATTTTGCAAGCTTCAATTAAATACAGTTGAGGCACTCTCATAAAAAATCATAAAATTCTTCTATGGTAGAAAATAGAGTCAAAATAATGTTATTTTTCAAGAAGAAGTTGCAAGAAAGTTTAGACTAATTAAAACCTATCCAAAACATCCACTTTTTTATATGTACAGGGACTGTGGGAGATGGAACAGAGACTGCAAGACAGGAAATAGCCTCTTAGTGCACACATTCATACACAAACCACAAACACACTATTACAAACTCTAGATGCTGAGCTACGTATATATTACCATTAGTACCGCAAGTATATCTCAAAGTTCTTACTGAGTGGCCCACTGCATTGGAACAAAGAAGAAAAGAAGATGGGTGACAATTCATGTGGGGCAGTGGATTAAGCTGGAATGGTTACAGAAATTCTTGCTCTGTACTCTGTGTCCCACCTCTCTCAGTAGTCAGTGTCCCCAGAACAAGGGCTTACAGAAATTCTGCACCCAATATTTTAATCTGAACCACAACTGGAGATTTTTTTAAACAAGATCTCACTCCACGACTAGATAAAAGCAGCCAATATGAGAGTTAATACCTGAATTAGAGTAGGTTTAAACCTCTGACAGATAGCCATCTTTGCTCACCCCGAAAGGATTTCACCATTCTTGGGTTTTAAATCTGCTAAAAAGAACAGTAAAAACAAACACCTTCTCTGTGCATACATAGCCAGCGGAAATTGTTTTGGAAAGCCTACAATAAGAAGCCTGGATATCAGAAGAGATTGATAAATTGTCCTTGGACCCAAGAGCACAGCTGTTGGTCCTGGTTTGACAGGCTCCAGAGAACTGTTGCGAGATAGAAACTGCTTACTTTTCTTCCTATGCCTAAATTGGTAACGTTTGCTTACTTTATATATCTTGTGAGAAATTTAACTGCAGAGCAAAATTTTTTATTCTAGCTCCATGTCTTTGCCAGCCCTTGCCTTTTCTATGATAACTGTTGGATAGGTAAATTGGAATAGTAAACTTGCTGCAGAGAAATGTACTTCAGTAAGGAAACAAACAGGTTTGCTCACAAAGATCAGAAAGAAATTTTTGTGTTTAAAACTGTTGAATATTCATTTTCAAAATAGCTTTCTTACTTTGACATGTGTCGTTTAAAAGGAGCTGAACAATTCAAAATGAATTAAATCTTTTATCTCAGGTTCATCTAGCAGTTTTAAGTATTTGTTTCCTCAAAAGGAGAAAAAAACCCGTTTGAAATCCAGAACAGACCTCAAAAATCAGATATTTTTATAGCCCAGTTAAAATCTTACAGTCATTTCCAGTGAGAAGAAATCCAGCAACCCGACTAAGAGTGCAGGGAAAATCTATAAGTAGTCTCCAAAAGAGGATGTAGAGACCTTATTATATGTTCTCCCAGTGCTCTCTATTGCTGCTAGAGATATCAAACACAACACAAGAAATCAAACAGCAGAAAGAGCCAGGAGTGTGGACCACAGTACATTGCTAAGGAAAGATGCCCCCCACTTATCTCTGGCCTACAAGAGCAGTCAAAACCTGAGCATCTGAATATATGAACAGGGAGATTTGTAGGAAGACAGCAAAATGCAAAATATTTTGTAAAACAAGTGACACTCATCCAGTAGCAAATTGCCAACATGTCATTCCTAATTTGTTCTCTAGTTTTATACTGTATGTGCAGATAGATCAGGTGTCTTTCACTGCAGAACCTAGGGCAAAAATAATATTAAATGCAAGAACTGTGAACTTGAGTTTCTATTTCTATTGCTCTACTTCACCTGCCCAGCTGTGTTTGGGTAACTTTTTGATGAAATTATAATCCTCAAGCTGTAACATCTCAGGATTACTGAAAGATTTAGAAAATCTTAGAATTTGTCAAAAATCTCTTCTGTGTGTCTTTTGAGGATTCTCTTTGGCAAGCATCAACACAAAGGTAACTTCATTTCTAGCTTATACATGCATTCACACATCTTCTATAAGACAAAATCAAACCTATAGTGACTAAAGGGCTGTGAGTAACATGAGAGTCAGCTCTAAAATATGTGGAGGAAATGAAAAAGAAAGTAGTAAAACTACTTAATGAGAGGATATTATTAGACATCCATTAGATTTAGGAGCGTTTACATTCATTATGTCTCTGATACTGGTTTAAAATGGGCCAAATCCAAATGCAGAGGCATATGCCTTCAAGAGAATTCTGTCTTCAGAGAATTCACTACAGGAAAGCTTTAAGAGCCATTGAATTAGTCCTTGGATTTGGAATTGATGTATCTACCCTTTGCATCTTTAAGATGTCGCACAAACTACCTTAATTACTAAATAAAACAGTTCAGATCTCAGAGGAGAAGTATTATGTATTTGGCTAAAGGAAAGGGAGTCTCATGAAGCAATCTAATTGCCTTCAGGTAATGCAAGTACAATTGCCAGTGAGCTACATGCATGCAAGTCAGAGCAAATTTTGGGCCCATTTGATGCAATTAAGTATTAATGATTTCTCCCCCCCCCCCAATAGATCAGTAAAAAAAAAAAAAGGGCGCTGTACCTCATCTGTCTGCTTTATTTCAAGAGGAAGGATATACGTTACATTTTTTAGTCAGCAAGGCCAAACCCAATACTTGAGGGAAAAAAAAAAAAAAAAAAGGGGGGGGGGGGGGTGGGGGGGAAAGGAGGGGTGCTGTGCAATGGTGTAGAACCTGCTCTTCCACCCCAAAATGAATGAGACTGTAGTTAGTCAAGCATAGTCTATTCTGCTTCTCCAAAACAGCATAATGCTAGAAAATGGCCATGACCAGATTATTTCTAAAGAAGATTCCACAAAACACTGCAAAACAGAGCAGTATGAACTGAACACTTTATATACACTGTTAGTTGAAACTGTCAGTGGGGTAGGGAGCCCGTAACTACTTTATGCAGGAGTTCTGTAAAGAAGGATGGCAGCAATCCATGGTGGTTCCTCTGGTAGCAAGTAGTTTCAGGCTTCCCATGTGAAGACTGATGCTTGAATAGAAGCTGACTGCAAACCCACCCTGCTCGGGAGTTCTGTAGATCAGCAGGTGACGTTGCATGAGGAGTGCCGTAGCATCGGTAACAATACAAGTCTCGACTTTCAGCAAAGCAGCTATACTGTTCTCTGTTTATGGGAAAAGAGATTCACCTCATAAATACACATGAAGTTCTCCACCTCTTACTGGGGATTATTTACCCCAGTGTGAAGAATGTAAAAAGGCACAAAAAACCTCTTCTCAACAGGTTGAAAAGGCACAAGACTTACTTTCTCCTGCCTTTTCTCCAGAAAGTGAGTGGGAGATAAAGTCAGCTTTAGTGAAGCAAATTAACTTACTCGGGTATTAAAAAGGCAAGAAAAGTTAAAAATCTCTCCTAAACTTATACCCAAACTTGTTTCCTTCCAGGACAGTTGCATGCATTTCTTTCTTCCAGCCGAGACCTTTTTAATTCCTTCTTGCTGTCAGTTTCTCTTTATTTAAGAAGTGAAGCTGTGACAGGGAGTGGGTGTGGGAGCCGTGTGACAGGAGGTTGCACAGACCAAGTGATTGCTAAAGACATGTCAAACTACCTGCCACTGATTCTAGGGCTGCCTCTCAGCCCTGTGGTCACCCAGCCACTGCAGGCAGTGAAGCATCCATGTACCTCCCCTCTGGATGCTGAGCAGCGAACACACTAAAGCAGCCAAATCTCGCTTTCCCCTCCCCCCAGTATTGCTAAAGAATGTGAAGTATCTGTTTTAAAAATGCAATTTTTTTAACCACTAAAATTTCTTAAAAAGATAAAAAAGATCATAAATTACTGCAGGGACTGCTTAATGTCTAAAGAAAATCTTTCCTATGTTCTAATTATACTGGTCTGCTTGTTGGCTTGAAAAGCCACAAAGCTGAGTGCGTGACAGAGGAAGATGAGGCACAGTCTGCAGGGACAGGCTGAACATGGCAGCACAATGCTGTCTAGGAGAGCACGCATGCGAGGGCAGGATTTTCTTTTTTTTAGGGCGGTATCTGGAACCTCATTTATCCCAAGGTTGGTTGATTGGTTGGTTGGTTTGCTTGTTTATTTATTGAGTGTATCTTAGTCTAGTGAAAAACTATAGTGATGTTACCAAAGCTGCCCCTCCAGGTTCTGCAGGAATACATCCTGGCAGACAGAGCTGCAGACTTGGAGGAAGTTCAAGTATTTTCCAGCATATCAAGAAATATGACAAGAAATCCCACTGTATTCTGAGGGATGCCATAATAATAAGTGAGGAAGAAAGTAGTAACATTAGATAATCCCCATAGAAGACTAACTCTTTGATCTGCAGCATTTACATGCATGCCTTTACACTTTGTACATTGTAAGCATTTGATTTCTTACCAACAAAATACAGCCACAACCTCCACTTGAATGTTCCAGAAATACAGCTCTCCTTGATCCCGTTATATGCTCTCTAAGCACTGGGGGAGAAAACTGAGGCCTCTGATGAACACGATGAGTAAATGAACAAGTTATCAGACAAATGCCAAGAACTAATAATGTCTATTTAGTTTAGCTGCTTTTAAATATTAAGTCAATTGTCGTTCTTCTTTCTCTACAAAAGTCAGTGCATTATCACGATTTTAATACTTTATCTCCAAACACGTAGCCAAGCCTGACACCAGGGCCTGTGTGGATAGGGAGCGTTAATAAGAACATTTTCATTGCCCCACTTCTGTCTGCGATGGGAACTAAGCCTACTTTTACAAATAAATCTTGCATCAATTCACGTGAATAAAATTCATTCTCCCTTGTGTCCTTGACCCCCCCTCTAGGCCTAGATTTCTTTTGATTTTATTCTGTCCAGGAAACATTCACATACTTGAGCAAATAGGAAATAATGAGCTATGACCTCTCGCGATACTGCTTGTCTGGTTACATCAGTGAATTTTCAGCAAGGGAGCCATTTCAAAGGGTGTCAGTGTAAAGGAAATGACTCACTAGGCTCGCTTATAGTTGCTTGTAACTACAGAGACTGTTAACTAAACCCTAAATAAATAGCAATAAATAATAGAAAATAAATCATGTTTCACTGCTAGCACTAAAATCCAGTACATATATTATTAAAATTAAATGAATACAAATAGTCAAAAGTTTCTGAGCAACAAATTTTTTTAAATGAAAGAACTGAAATTTTTTATAATCATCAAGAAGAGAGAGGAAGAAACAAAGAGAGAAAAATCGAAAAGGAAGGTATTTTCCAGGCTGTAGTGCCAGAGTCATTCTTTTACAGGCTTTACATCACAGAGAGCTCAGATTCAGAAGATGTTGAAAAGGTATGTCTCCAGAATACACCCATTAGCTTTCAAGATTTCAAGCAGGGTTTATTCATGGTTGGGAGCAGCAGTAGTAAAAGAAAGCAGTTAGAATCAGGACACATTCTTGGGACATTATAATGCATATTATGCATTGTCTCAGCTTGACTGTGAACAACGCACTTGAAAATGAACATCAGCTAATTGGTTGCATACCATAGAGAGGGGAGCCTATTTCATTTACTGCACAAATGATTTCAGACATTTTTCTTCAACTCAGCAGAGGCATGGCCCTCCACCCTTTTCTTGGACGTGGAATTTTACATGTGACATGGCGATGCAATCTGGAACAAAACAGAAACCCTGGAAAGCTACAGACATAAAAATAGTGAGAAGAGAATTTTAGCTTCTTTTCTGCTGAAGCGAGTGCCTGAGAAACTAAAATCTTGTTCCTGCTATAGAAGTTTTCATCTACACCACAAATGGCACTGAAATGTAGAAATATCCTAGGCAGCTGTAAAAAACCCCAAAAAACAAAAAACAAACCCAAAAAATCCAGAGGAAAACCAGTTTGCTCTGGTACCACGTACTATTTAAATACAACAGTGTGCAGTTTAGATGCTCATCCGTACGGACAGCCCACACTGAATTCTGTGCTGCCATGGGTCCTCAAGCTCACCTTTGAGCAAGCTCGATTAAAACCCATTTAATACCTTTAAACTGCATTCAAGTCTACCATAGATGTACTCTAAGCTTATGCTCCTGTCAACCCCATTCAAAGGATGACACCACTTTTGAAATATAAGTACTCCAGTTTCCCCTCTGACAGACCACAAATAGGCTAGTGAAAAATTGAAGTCCAAGATGGTAAGGGCAACAGCAGTCTTCTGCTAGCTCTGTGCGATAGCTCTCCTAAGAGGCAACTCGCTACTGGGAAGCTCTGTGAGTGCTATAATATAAATATAACGAAATGACAAGGTTCTGCCATCTCTCGTCCTTGTCACTAATTGCACACTTTCACAGTTCTCTCTGAGCCATAAAACTCTGTAAACACCAGAAATGTGAAAGTTTTAGAAGATGACTAACAGTCTGAGAAAAGTTGGAGTTTCGAACTGGGAAAGCATAAAATGGAAATAACGTGTGACTGCAAAAGAGGCCTTTTTTAGTTATTCCTACCATGACAGTATCACGTCAGCAGAGTATGCAGCAAAGTAATCCTCAGTGGACACAAGCTAACTCACTGTTCACAAGGCCAAGCCAAAAGTCTCCACCTTCTGTAGTGTCGACTCTGCAGTGACCACCTAGACCACTTGCCTCGTACCTACTGAAGAAATAAAATGTCTCCACACTCCAGCATGCAAGGTGCGTACCAAGGGAACTTCACCATTGAAGAAAGCTTCTTGTTCTCACATGCACACACAGAGCTTTTAAATAAATCTTGCTGAACATCACAGTAATTGTACTAAATCAGCCAGCATTTGATTCCATTGATGATTACAGAAGTTCAGCAAGTGATACAGCTGACAACAGCAGTTCAACAACACCAGTGTGTGATAGTGTGTCCTACTGGTGCATCGAGCACATAACAGCATTTTTCATGTAAACTGAATAGGGAAAAAAGTTTCATAGAGAATCTTCTGACTTTGCACTTGAACTCCGCGGGCCCCACCCGCA
>NW_010404955.1:856-5950 GCF_000710305.1 Buceros rhinoceros silvestris | reverse complement strand
TATATAATGATAATATATAATATAGATAATAATGTCTTTTTTCAACTTTATCCTTCTACAAAATTATTTTCCTAGTATTTTCAATTCCAGCTGTGTTGCTGAGATAGAAAATGACATTCATAAAATACTGTGAAGCCATCAAGTAGATTTTGATGTATTGTGTCTCCTTAAAACTGCAATTTGTGTGGTGATTCCTCCAGTGCAAGTATTAAATATAACTCAGGAAGCTAACATTGCTAAGCATTGTTTCGTTGTCCATTTTAAACTCGATATCTGATCCTGTAAATGTAGTTGTCACTCTGAGAGTAGTAGATCCAGGCCAAAGGGATTGGGATAATGTCCAAATTGGCACATGCCATCCGATGCCTGAAAGCTTGAAGCAAAACAAACATCATTATTTTGAAAATAAGGGTACATTTAAAATCTTTTACTTACCTGTTATAGCCATTTATGCTAGAACAGCTTAGGAGGCAACAATTCCCACGTCTGTAAAGCTATCCTGTTAGGCATTATTGCCTCTGAGAAATCTGTCATCTAAAATGTCAAGGCCATGGATGTGACTTTTTTTTTACATTCTCTTAACTTAACTAATGAGAAAAGGAAGTGATGGATGATTATCATGACTGAGACTGATCTGACAGTGCAGCTAAGCTGACCAGCTAGCCAGCTACTGTCAAGAGGGGTGCCAACACGTCTGTGCAGGCTGCACCCTCATTCCACTGATTTTCATCAACTGTCTGAAGCACTAATGCAGGAGTCTCCAAACTTTTTTGATTGCACTCCCCAATAGTAAAACAATTTTGAGCACACATCCCTTATATATGTATATTTTTTCAAAAAAATTGTGTACATTTGCTACTGTACTAAAATATTAAGTACACTATAAAGCATGCACAAAAATAGAGATTAAAAAGAATGAGATTAGGATGAAATAAACGCTTTAAAATAAATTCTTAAAATCTTTTTTATAAACAGTACAAAATATTTTCTTCCCAAACCTCAGAGGATTTTCCCGTGCATGCACCCCTCTTTGGAGACCTCCGCCTTTGTGAGTCAGTTCACACTTTTAGAAAACTGTTAAAAAAATGATTGATTTTTTGCTTAAACTCTCTGAACAGGCTCGCTGAGAGCTCACAGAAGCAGCAGTTTGATAGGAATGGTCGTGTCAGAAATAGGGAGGTGTGACCATCCTGTTTGTGGCAGTTAGGTCATCAGAGCCGTAGCACCAGCCTGCAATCTACCTAATTGCAGGAACTATGTCAGCCCCGAGTTTTAGGCTCTCTTCCCATTTTCTTTTCATTTGCAAATTAGCTCTAGTTGACCCTTCTCAGGAGAAATTCAATTCCACAAGTACGCACCTTGTGTTACTATATCACAGCCTTCGTCCTTGAACCTTGGCAGAATCATCTGCAGATTTTCAGGCACTCCAAAAAACAGGACTTGCATCGAGAATGATGGGACAATGTATGTTTACGTTCTGCGCTCCCTAAGGAACAAAGCTGTGTATTACAGACAAGGTTTAAAAGCAGAAAATTAACTTCTTCTGTCAAGATTAAGAATTTCTTTCCTCATTATAGGGCTACAGCATACAGAGACTCCTTTGACTTGTGTCTATTGTCTTTGTTTGTGTCTTCCTGCACAGAGAAGCAGACAGCTCTACATATCATCATTCAAGCTAGGACTATTCTTCTCCTTCTCCCTGTACTTTTATGAGCCTTCTACCTACCCACAGTGGTCAGGGACAGAGACATCACAACCTAATGAGTAGAAAGAGGCTTCTCCTCATAGCTGCATTTCTATCATGCCTCAGCATACCTCCGCTACCACGTACACAGCAGCACTTCCAGGTGTCACTACTTCTGCTGGCTTTGTTACAAAGGTGCAGTCAGCAGTTTGAGCCTACTTGGACCTGACCTACAGGGGGGCTTAGTACTTGTGGCAGTACTCGTGCTGTGTTTTCTTTTTAGCATTGACATTTCATGCCTCAAAGAGATTTACAGAATAATTCATTGTTCTGAGTTAGGAACCTCGTGCACCCCATTAGACATACAAGGGTACTTGTAAACTTGCTGCTGCCATATTCAAAATGCAAAACTGCAAGAATGCTCAGTGAGATGAACTCAGACATCCATATAAACTAAGATAACCTGTTTAATTTGAGCAGAAGCAAATTAGGGAAAAGGAACCTCTGTCTTTGGGAATTGATACTACCCACAGCCTAATTCTGCTTCCTGACCTGTAACAAGACGTATCCATTCTTACTGCCCTATCTACACTTAATTATATAAACCTTCCCATGTAGATAAAACTCTGGTTTTGAGGGACTGGAAAAGATAATGGCAAAACGGAAGTACATACATCTCAAAAACAGACAGACAATTTGATCTGTAAACTTAGAATTCTCCTGTCTGAACTCTTTTTTATGAAATTAATCCCTGTCAACCGATCTTGCTTCTTCATTCTACAGTCAGAAGAATAATGTCCTTCTTCTGATATTTCAAACTCCTGTCTCGGTTTGTCCTTTCCAGATTCATTTATTTGGATTGAGAAAGCTATCAATCATGCAGCATAATCAATGTATACTACTTCTTGCAGCTGTCAGTGCTATCTGAAGTGAGTCTCATACATATTAATGTTGTCATTTTATTAGAGCTTTTAAACAAATAATATGATACCTGGTGGGGCACTAAGAAAGAGAATAAAAGACATCAGGACTCATAAGTGAGAGTGGTGTATATTACAGAATGATGGTGAAAGTCCTTTAATTATTGTCCTGTTTCAGTTTCCTCATGGAG
The DNA here is from genome assembly GCF_000710305.1 of Buceros rhinoceros silvestris. Taxonomy (NCBI): domain Eukaryota; kingdom Metazoa; phylum Chordata; class Aves; order Bucerotiformes; family Bucerotidae; genus Buceros; species Buceros rhinoceros. The sequence goes on along the minus strand of NW_010404955.1, from coordinate 3,155 downwards.
AAAAAACGGTACAAAAAAACCCTGAAGCCTATAAGTAACTTCAGCTTCCCTTCAATAAATTATTACTCGTTTGATATTTCCCTCTTTAATTGTTGATTCATCATATAAAATATTAATTACATGTCCTGCGTATTAGGCTGGACAGCTGGGAGTCCCTTACAAACATACTGCTATAACGTTCTGATCATTTGGAAAGTGTCTCTGGGGATGTGCAGAAGTTTTTATGAACTGTTGGTAAATTGGAGAAGACAGTAGAAATTAGAGTGATTTCATTGGTTGAGTCAGCAGAGAGAGGTGGTTTGCAGGCTGCGCGCTCGTATCTATGCTGCCTTTAGGTATGTCAGCTAAAATTAATGACTCACTGCAAACTAGAAAGGACTGTTTTCTGTGAGCTGCTAGGGGATAAAACAGCTTTGCAAGGTCACATTCTGTGCCCACTGTGCTCCTCATTAACCTGCTTCACCAGTGAAAAAGAAAGCCTTGTGTAGCCATATGACAAAAGACAGTAATATCTGATTATATTTGGGAGACGAACAGGAGGTAAGTGAGCTTGCTCTAAGAACAGCATATTTAGTGAGACGAGACTTTGGCAGAGCAAACCTGGTTTTTAATGGAATTAAAGAAAGCAAAATGTTAATATATTCCTTACCTAAGGATAAAGTATGGTCCTATGATATTCACTTCATAACAAGCATTTCTTTTTTAAAAACACAGGTTTCACCTGCATTTTAAGTTGCTTCCTTATTTTTTCCACTGTCCATCAATATTAGCCATAAAGAAAAGTTTTCTTTATCTAAAATGGTAGACATCTAAATTATCTAAATTGTTAAGACAACAGCTTTTGTTGTCTTAATAATATTTTTTGTCCATTTAGATTGCCGAGAGAGTCTGTAATGGGAAGAGAGGAAAGAGCAGTGACTTTAGATTCTTTGCCAGAAGAAAGTGTGTCTTTATCTTTAGCCAGGATACTCGGCCCAAACTGAGTAAAAAGCTGTGTTCAAAAAAGCACCACTTGTGTCTTCATTTCTTTCAGAAACTTAAACTTCATGTTTGATTTCTTCAGATGGGAAAGGAATTGTTTTTCTCTCAGAACTGAGAAGAAAATACATAAAGTGAACTTTAAAAAAATTCCATAAACATTTTAGAACTAAAGATACTGCGGACTGAAGAAAAGCTTGAATAAAAGCAAAATACTCAAGATTTATTCCAAATAGTAACACATGCTTAGTCAGTACAGCAGTACTTTATATATACTTTATGATACTTTACATATACTTCATGATACATACTATCATGTGATACAGATTGGCATAATTACTGTTCCGAATAATACATCCCTAACCCATGAAATAGAAAATTTATGTAGTTCACATAATACATTGGTATAATTGTGCTACGCTAATTGTCCAGCAAATCATGCCAGGCACTGTACAATCCGATTTCCAGTCTGCTTACAGACAGCTGCAAAGTGGATACATTTGGGCAGCCCCTTGGAGCTGCTATCTTTCTCAGAAAAGAAGCAGCTCCTGAGAGTTCCTCAGGAACGTGTGGCTCTCTCATGTTACAGTCTCCCTGGTAGAATGCTGTGGGGTCAACACACATTTTGATTATGCTAGTACTTTTCAGATTTAACCCCTTGTACCTAAAGAAATATATGTATACATAAATATATATATATCTTAAACTCAGCTGGAGGTATTAACATGATTCTCTCTGGAAAAATCACGAGAACCTGCTATTTAATAGAATGCTGTCCTTGGATTTTCTCCACACCTTTTACCATTTCCATAAAGCATTATTTAAGATAAATAGTGAATTACAAGAGCTTTCTGATATTCTTTTAATGTAAATAGGAGCTAAAGAATAATTTTCCGCTTTGTCACATTGGCATGGAGCAAACAGGCTCAATGAGCTTTGTTGTTGTTCCTAAAGTAAAACACAGGGAGCTATTTTGTTGGGTTTTTGTCATACAGAGCGGAAGCATACAAAGTAGCAGGTTTTTCTGCATATATTGTACTATATACGCTACATATTTCTGCTTTGATAGAACGCGTATGCTGGCCTAATGCTTCGTTAACTGCGTTCTGGAAGGTCATGTCTTTTCCACCAGCTCTGTGCATCACGAGCTAGCGTGGTTAGCAACCGTGGGTTATAATGTTGGAATAACACAGCAGTGCTAGTCACCGTGGTTCTAATCAGATCTGGCAGGGAGGGTGTGTGAAGGCTGTGCAGATTACCTAAAAACTGCTGCTTCCCAGAACATTTGCAAAGAAGTTTGCACAGATCCGATACTCTCAGC
>NW_010404955.1:439-789 GCF_000710305.1 Buceros rhinoceros silvestris | reverse complement strand
TGCGGCTTCCCAGAACATTGGCAAAGAAGTTTGCACAGATCCGATACTCTCAGCGTCCTGCTGAGTACCCATGTTCCCTTCTGATAAAAATGTGTGATGCTTGAAAACAGTTGTGGAAGCAAGTGGAGCCTTGCCAGAGAAAAAGATATCTACATCTTTTATGACTTTATGATAGAACGTGATGTTTCAAGACTTGCATCCTCGTCCTCCCTTGTTTAAAAGGGCCAGTGAAGAAAAGATTGTCCAGATGTACCTGTGTGCTAACTTCCAGCATCTTACTGTGATGCCCAACTAGGAGAAATCCTACAGCTCAGGCTATTTTGTAGCCAGATGGCAGCTTTAAGGCTATC
>NW_010404955.1:0-224 GCF_000710305.1 Buceros rhinoceros silvestris | reverse complement strand
GAGGGAGTAAGATGAACAGCTGTCTAAGCCAGGAGGCTGAGGAAAGTGCCCATAGTTAGGAAAGAAAACTTCTGGTCTGAGAATCCACTGATGCTGTTTTACTTCTCTAACATCCCGCTCACTTCTCAGAGACATTGCTGTCTTTGGTCACACACTTCCTTATCATCTGCTAACTGCCAAGAGCAACACTATAAAATTATTTATAAAATAATATAATATACTTT
>NW_010404954.1:1225-2462 GCF_000710305.1 Buceros rhinoceros silvestris | reverse complement strand
CTTGAGCCAGCACGGTGGCTGCTCCCTGTCGGGTTGGGCTCCTTGTCCGGCTTTGCCGTGGCCCCTGCACCTCTCACTGGAGCAAGCCACCGGGATCCCCATCCACGGCGGGATGAGATGCTCCACCTGTCCCAGCAGGGCCCCGGGCAGCAGCTCTCCCTGCCCCAGGTCTGGCGGTGGCCCTGGATCTCCACAGCTCGCAGGGAAGGGCGCAGGATCCTCCTCCCTGTGTGGGTGGGACGGGCCCCAGTCCCCATAGAGGAGACTCGGGTCCTTTGTCCTTGTGTCCTCACCCTTCTCGTGCGCCCGCAGCACCCCACGGACGTGGATTACCGTGTCATGGCCACCTTCACCGAGTTCTACACCACCCTGCTGGGCTTCGTCAACTTCCGCCTCTACCAGTCCCTCAACCTGGTCTATCCCCCCAAGGTGAGGCCACCGTCTGCCCCAGGGATGCGCCACACTGGTCCGAGCCTGGTGGGGACCACCTGGGGCAGGGCAACAGGGGAGGTCTTGGAGAGTCGGGGTGGTGTTTGGGGTCTGCCTCCTCATCTTGCCATTTCTCCCCAGATCGACGGTCAGGCCGATGTCGAGCTGAAGCCCGCGGAGGGCACGGACTACGCCATGGATTCGGAGAGCTGCCTGGAGGTGAGGGACGCTGCTGTCACCGGGGGCCGGCAGGGAGGATCTTGTGTGGTCTTGGTGTCCTGCCTGCAGCCCTTCTTTTGGCCTGGAGGACCCTCTGAGCCCCGTGCTGGGGACCTCAGGGTGGGGGAGCACCTAGAGGAGGCGGAATGCCTGCCTAGTCCCGTGGGCTTTTCTTTCTCGCTCTGAGAAGTCGCCGTTCTCCGCCCCGTTTCCCATCCCCAAAGCCCCGGCTGGGAGTGTGACGCCACCCTGGTCTCCTCCCTCTGCAGAAGCTGTCGGCTCTGAGCGCCAGCCTGGCCCGTGTGGTGGCACCGACCCACGAGGATGAGGTGGAGCTGGACGAGTTCCCGGTGGAGGGGGTAAGAGCCTGGAGCTGGGGGGGCTCAGGGTGACCCTGTCCGCAGCGAGGGGCTCGGTCAGGTGGTTCATGGGGAGGAGGCTGAACGCTTTGCTCCGAGCAGGAGACGGCAGAGCAGATGGACGCCAGGAAGAAGGAGCAGGAGGCCCTGGAGAAGCACAAGAAGCTGTTTGAAGGGCTGCGCTTCTTCCTCAACAGGGAGGTGCCTCGAGAGCCGCTGGCCTTCGTCAT
>NW_010404954.1:659-977 GCF_000710305.1 Buceros rhinoceros silvestris | reverse complement strand
CTCCCCCAGCCTCTCCCTTAGGACTCTGCCTGACATCCCGTGGGCGAGGGGACCCTGAGGGCCCATCCTGCCTGCCTGACTCCACGGTGGGTTTTGCCGGCAGATGCTTTGGTGGCCAAGTCTCCTGGGACAAGTCACTGTGCATTGGAGCCACCTACGATGTGAGCGATCGCTCCGTCACCCACCACATCATTGACAGGCCCCGGGTGGAGAAGCAGGTTGTTGGCAGGTGAGTGAGGCAGGGGGCCAGTCCCCAGAAGAGCCACGGGGTGGGTGTCCCCTGCCCTTTCACGTTCTGCTTCACACCCCGGGGGGCTC
>NW_010404954.1:0-228 GCF_000710305.1 Buceros rhinoceros silvestris | reverse complement strand
TGCTGGGGAATGGGGGGACTCGAGGAGATGAGAGGGTGTTTCCAGCCCACACAGTTCCTGGGGTTCTGTGTAAGAGCCCCAGCCCGTGTCCCTCTGCCCCCCCAGGTACTACCTGCAGCCGCAGTGGGTCTTCGACTCGGTCAATGCCAAGCTGTGTCTCCCCGTGGCTGACTATTTCCCCGGCGTGCTGCTGCCCCCGCACCTCTCGCCCTTCGTGACGGAGCAGGA
>NW_010404953.1:393-1755 GCF_000710305.1 Buceros rhinoceros silvestris | reverse complement strand
GTCTAGATGGAAGCATTGAACAAATGTTACATAGCGGGGAAAAAAACCCAACAAACACAACAACATGATGTATCGTCTACCGACTGCTGTGCTCGCTTTTTTGTTCAGATGGGACAGAATAATTGTGCTGAGTTTAGCAAGCAAAACTCCAAGGATTGTTTTTACTTCAGTAAAATTATTTACAAATAATTTTTAAAAGTTTATTTACTGTCAGTTGTATGTTAAAATGCAAAGTTCCAAGTTAAGTTCCCCTTAATTTGTGTCTAAGAACAAAAAATATTTATAAGTTTTACAATGCAAAAAGAATTCTGCAATTCACACTTACCATTAGCTTGTAGTACATTAGGAACCAAGTGAAAAAACTCTACCTGACAATTTCAACTCGAGTAGCACATTCTGACTGTTTTTCTTTCCATTGTGGCTCATCCCAGTCTAGTTCATAGAACACCACCACAAGCGCTGGAACCAAATTCAGGTGCTTGTTCATCCAACCAGTCTTCAGGATTCCCTTTGGAATATACCATTCATAGGATGTCCTCTGAAAATAGTGAGGTTATTAAAGCAAGGTACCAAATCCATTTATGGGCATCTGTAGCGGGAGAAAGGGGATTGCCTCTACATTCCTACCACGGAGAATATGTTTGTTATCATTCCTATAATACTCTTCCCCTCAAGCCTTTGCTTCCTATTGAACAAGACATACCCCTCACTACGTGGCATCAAGGCCTGATGCTCGAGATATCAGCAACAAGGAACAACTGATTACAGGTAGGCTAGAGAAAAGGGAAATTTCAGAAGCCTGTTTCACACACTTTCATGAAATATGAGGTTCAATTTAAAAGGAGGCTATCAAATGGTGCCAGGAGAGACCAGCTTGTCCTTTGCCAACATAATAGAATTATGTAGTTTTCCAAGGGTTAAACTCACTGGCATTGCTTCTTGACCACCATTGCAAAGTGTAAAGTAGAGCAGAGATATTCCTTCTGTTGCATTTCCCTTAGTTAAAGGCTTTATGTTTTTTCAGAATATGTTCATTTCAAAACTCTATTTTTTCCAGAGTTAAACTTTGAGTTTCATTAAAGTTCATTAAAGAACTTTACAAGCTGAGTAAATGAACAGCAGGTACTTAAAAAGTAAATCATATGGGCTTTCTCTCTCTACTTTCCTATGCATCCACAGCACTCCGTCAAAACTCCCTGGGCTTCCCCTTAGTCCTGACAGTTTTTTTCAGACTTCAAGCTCCCACACATCCCCTCCAACAGCGGGGGAAGGGCCGGCAGAAGCCCGGCTGAGCGTTAAGCGGTGCGAGTGCTGCTCAGCTGCCTGCAACCACGCAGATGAGCCCATCCCTCGCTACGGCCC
>NW_010404953.1:0-283 GCF_000710305.1 Buceros rhinoceros silvestris | reverse complement strand
CCCCCGGGCCAAGCCCCCGCCTCCCGCGTTCCCCCCCGGGCCGGCCGCTGGCTTTTTCTGCGCGGGCAGAGCTTTGACCCCCGTGAGGGGCCGTGCCCGTCAGGACGGGGAGCAGCCGGGGCACACGCCGCTCGCTACCTTCGTCCTGCACTTGGGGTACTCGTGGTCGCCGGGGAGCACTTTGAAGGAGATGGGGACGCGGTCGGCTCTCCGGTTGGCGCAGAAGGCGTCCCACACGGCCCGGTGCACGGCGTTGTACACAACGTCCAAGCCCGTGAGAGTG
>NW_010404952.1:19607-21584 GCF_000710305.1 Buceros rhinoceros silvestris | reverse complement strand
TTCATTACTATTATTATTATTATTACTATTAGTATTATATTTTATTTCAATTATTAAATTGTTATTAGTTTCCTTGAACTAAAGAAGGTCTATTAGAATTCTCTTGTTCTGTAGTTCACTTGGGTTCATATCGTCTTGGAATTTTTAATGGATGGTATATGTGCCCTATCAAAAATGACATGCTTAAATTCCATTTAATGAGGCACCAAAAGTAGCAAACAAGTTTTCTATGTAACAGAAGAAAGGTGAAAAGTGGACAGGAAGATCAGAAGAATGGCAAGTCATTTGTATTGCACATTTAAAATTCCCCCTTGTTTTTATCTTTTTTTATTGACTGATCCTGCACTTTGGTTTAAAACAAATCCGGTTCTGTCCTGAGCCAATCAAATTAGTTTTCATTCTTAGCTATCTAGGAATCACTCTCCATCTTCATTACCAACAGAGATTGCCCTTGTCCTGCTCATAGACATAACACACTGTGGCAATATCACTATTGTTATGGTTGATGAAACAAGACACTGCTTTCAGGCACTTAAAGCTGAAAAAATAATTGCCCTCCGGGCTGCGGTTTCTCACACTTGTTTTTTACCCAGAGGTGATGTCCTTTTTTTGGAAAGCTTCATAAAATCCCAGTTGTCCATTTCATTAGCTATCCAAACATGACACACAAAATCAGTATTTTTCCTAACTTAAAAGCAAACAAGCAAACAAATTAAGTGCATTTTGTTTGCTTGAATGTGTATATACATGCTTTTTCTTTTAAATTCTAAAGGTATGCCAAAAATACTTTCAAGAATACCAGAATGTCTTCATAAAAATCTCTTTATGATCTCTAGCATAGAATATACAAAACACTATTTCTGTTTCTACGTCTGTTATCAAAATCCAGAGAAATCTCTGAATTCCTGTGGGGATGGAAAACAAAACTCAAGGGATTTCCCTCTAAAGCTATCTCCTCTCACTTTGGCTGCAATACCCTTACCAGGAGCTCTGACCAGTTCTCAAGATGCAAGTATCTTTGTAACCCCAGAACTGCCACTTTGTTCCAGTTTGCCGTATTCCCTGTCTCACTGCATTCATTGTTGCCAGCTGTCAACAGATTTATAAGAAAAGCTTTAGCAGTTGTTTTTATTCAGGTTCCAGCTTCTGGAGTTAGGTGATCTCTGAAAGTTTAAACCATCACTTCTGAGTTTCCAGCCCTCGTTAACACCTTGCAAATACAACTTTTCATAACAGAATAAATATAAGAAAGGCTTTTATTTATTTACTTGACAATTTCAGAATCAGCTCACACTGCTAAAGGTTATGTCTTCTCCCCCAACTGTTAAATTTTTCATTTGCACAACAGGATCTTTGATCTCGAAGGTTTTGGTCATGATTATATTATTTAGTAACATCAGTATGGGTAGACTTACAGAAATTCTCCGAGATATAAGGGTACTATTCATCCAGACTGAAGCCTGTACATACAGACCATTCTTAGGAATTAAAGTGACAGCTCAATAATTTTTTAGATTTTATCCCCTGCTGTTGTCTATTCTTTTGTCCACTTAGTGGTGCTTGGCCATTTGAACTACTCAGTAAAACAGAAGTATATGCTTGCAAAGCCCTAATTTTACAATTTACTGGAAATTAGGACCAGAACGTAAGTTAAGAGAGAATGCTGGACAAAAAAAAAAAACAAAAAACCCCCCCCAACTTACACAGAACATCGAATGTCAGAATGAAACATCCAAACTTCAGTTGTCACAAGACACAAAAGAAATATTTCTTGTAAGAGGAGTTATTTTTGAGAGGAAGAAAAATACTTAGTTTTATTACAATTTTCAGGAGAAATATATTCTTTTCCTGCCCGGATCTAATAAAAATTACTTTAAAAACACAGTCTGATGTTTCTGCCTTTGGTAACTTGATGCTTCTATGGTTAAAAAAGGGAAAGCATTGATTTTCTTACAGAAATGTAAAGTGCTTTCCCTA
>NW_010404952.1:18547-19486 GCF_000710305.1 Buceros rhinoceros silvestris | reverse complement strand
TAGGGACCCTGACATCAGTTTATATATGCGTGCTTGAGAATTTCTAGTGCACAGAACTCAGTGTCTGTAGAGATGTGACCTGCAAGCAACACCACTTTATGGAGTGCTTGAAAGGTGGCTTTGCACTTCAGGTTAATTGGGCCAATAACCTGGCATTTACAGGGTGATGCTGGACTACATCTTAGTTGTGTTTGTCTTTCCCTTGTGTTTCTGCAACAGCCAGATATTTACATGACTTTTATTTTAAAAACAAGAACACAGGAAGGAACTTGTATTCCCACTTTATGCTCATTTCAACATCATCCTTTAGGAGGAAAACAATGGCATTTGATTATGAGAGAAGTTACTCCATAGGCATCCCACAAATCACAACAGTCAAGCTGGGTCTTCAAGGAAGGGATTCCAGCTAGATGAAATTGAAACCATTACAACCTGCTTATGCCAACTTCCAATTTGGGATTAGTATAAAGTAAGAACTTTGCTCTGTACCCCAGACTAAGCGCATTACTGCCCACACGGTCACTGTAGTGCAGGCATTTAAGCACAGAAAATAGCAACATCTTTATTATTTATTCTGAGGAAGGACTTGTGAGCAGCTGGAAAAATAGGACAGAGGGAGAGTAGATAGAAATTATATCAAAATCCTGTGAGCCAGAATTTCAGTGAGTGTAAATCAAACTCTTTTGGGGTAGATGGAGCCCTCCTGTTTTAAACTGTCTGAGGTTCTTCCCCTTAACATATTACTGAATATTACTGAAATTCCACTAATATTCAAGAGGTCAAAAGAAGTTATATTTCCACTGGCTTGTGCAGGGCTTTCACCTGACAGCTCCTGTTGCAGTTAATACTGTCTTTTCTCATGGCTAAGGAAGTACAGAAACACTCTGAGACCATATAAAAAAATCCTAGTTCTTCAAAGAGAATAGTTATTGATGATGA
>NW_010404952.1:17054-18454 GCF_000710305.1 Buceros rhinoceros silvestris | reverse complement strand
CTGCTGAAAACTGTGGCACAGTTGTGATGGACTGACAGCAATGTCAGTCAGATGTGTTGAATGTCACCCACTACTCAAAGAATGAACTGGTCAATTTGCTCTCTCTTGTTTGTCAGCAAAATAGAAAATCACTGTGCTTGTCTAAACGCAGTCGAAAAACAAGATAGCTGGAACAAGCAAAATTCATCTTAGCTCTCAATATGACCAAAAGACACTGAGAGGATGCAGCACAGCAAAACAGTGGGAACTCCGGCTCTAGAACTGTGGGATGGTGGCTTTATTCCTGACGAGCCTTGCAGTGTCCTTTCTTTTTCCAGCCTGCATAAACTCTGCCAGCCTACTTCTCTGCTGCATTACTTTAGTTTTCGACCAGCATGATGTAAAATATAAACCTGCAGTAATGTGGTTGAGCAATCAGGCCCAGAAACAGCAATAAGCCCTTAGGCTGCACAGCACCATCATGTGAATAGCAGTAGTGTTGCCTTTTCTTACACCTAATTTTGTCATAGTTTGCAGATACTTCTGTACTGTTCAGTCTTATTAAACTTTAGAGATGATATGCTTTGTGGAAAAACCTGTTGTAAGGCAAAGCGCTCTGCTGAAGAGTAAATGAGGTTTTGAACTCGTACATGTCTGTGACTCTGCCAATAACTTGGTTGGATGGCATCCTACAGCTGCCTTATTACTCTTTTCTCTAAGGTGAATAACTTTCTGGTGATCCTAGCAAAGTCACAACTGCACTTGCCTGTCAAGGATCCTCATTAGTGCCTCGTACACCTAGACATCTATGATCAGGTGGTTTCAGTGGAGTTGTTGTGTTGCAGAAAAAGATGAAGATACGGCATAGATTTGCTATCTGTTTGCCAGTGGCACCCTCAGCTAGTAAGGGTACAGAATTCTTATAACAGGAAGTCAGCTGTCATCCATTTTTAGAGGAAAAAAAAAAAAACAAAGCCTTTAAGGCTTTTTAGTTCTTGGTAAAGGGAAGTCTGTAGAGAAAATATTGGTTAGCTGAGTATCTTTTTCTCAAAATATCTTTTCTTCTCCCCTTAGGCAAACGTACAGTCTAATTACTACAAGCAGTGGGTGAGAAACATTGCTAGAAAATGTTCAGTTGTCCAATTTTAATATGTTTTCTGCAGTTATCATTTCCTTCTTTATCAGAGTGTTGCATGGTCATTTAGAAACAGCTCAGGACAGTCTGGGAAGAGTATTGGTGAAATGAACTCCATCCCAAAATAATCACAAGACAGACTGATGGTCTGTGTTTGAATATTAATTTAACAATGCCTCAAAGGGTGTTTTCTATTTCTGGTTACACATTCCTCCTGCATACAGTAAACCCAAGGAAAAATATTGAGGAAGAGATGATCACAAAAGAAATCTAATTCTGCAGGCAT
>NW_010404952.1:0-16946 GCF_000710305.1 Buceros rhinoceros silvestris | reverse complement strand
ACCGTTTGGTTTGATCCCTAAGGCCCTATACTGAAAAGGAGAGTTGCTGCTTCTGTCGATGTTACTTCAGTGGCATGTAATAGGATAAGTAAAATGTTCCTCCTTCTGACTCTTTTATATACTTTGTGTGCAGGTGAATGACATGTAGTGGTGCTTCAAAATCAACTTAAACTTAACAGCGTCATTAAACATAACTGAAGAGAAGCTGCTGTCACCAATGAATGCTCTTCAGCATAAGAAGGGCAGCAAAATGCATTTCTTTACCATCTCCAAACACTTTTCAAACTACTGTTTTTTAAGGGGATCTCCTTACTTCTCTGCTTATCAGCTGTTGCTTCTGTTTCCCATACACATTTCTGGTTAGTGATGAATGAGATTTTGAATGTAAAACTGGAAGTTCGGTGTGTCAACAGGTGAACATTTGACGAGAAATCTTGGTGAGAGAGGCTTTGTCAGGCTGCTCACTACCTTCAGTTATTGTAAATTTGTGGGTGTCCCACCCACAGGCCCCAGTCTCCCTCTCCTCCTTACAGTGAGACATGGTTCAGTACAAAATAGACACAAGAACAGTGCCTAGGAATATCCATCCAAGATTTTGCCTTTCAATATTGCAATCTTCCCCTTCACAAAATCATGAAGAGCCACAAAATTTCTGTGGAAAGATGGAAACAAGTGCAGTAGCATGTGTTCACTTGTCTGTGTAAGACTCATCTGGTAAAGAGATGATCTCTGTCAGGAAAAAAGAGAAGAGAAAGGAAGTGACTAAGATTTTGTATGAAGGAACTGCAGCCTGTTCCCTAACAATCAAAATAGTGGAATGTCTTATCAGACCTCTAATGTATGCCATAAAAGAAGATGTTTTTTCCTTTTGTAAAGGAAAGCCTGTATCTTAAACCTGAGCAAAAGAACAATAGGCAAACCTTTAAAAAAATGCTTTCTTGTGTGAACAGTGCTTTAAAATTTGAGGACATCACTTCACTGAAAAATGTTTCACAGAAGATATTTATTATTTCTAACCAAGATTTCCATTTTGAAGGTGAATATTTTGTTGCTACTTGAATATGTAATTTGTATAATAATTTTTTAAAAAAAAAAGTTTTCTTGTAAAATATTCTCTACATACTGGAAAGTTTCTATATGAAAATTTGCTGGATATTTTGTTATCTGTAATTCCCTGATATCGTGAATATGGAGATGATGTAGGTAAAATGTAGCAAGCTTATAGACAATCCTTAACTGTTTTCTGAAATAACAAGGTATTTGAAGTTTAAAAATATGGAGATTAGCTGGAAAATTACTAATTATATGTCAATGCTTAGGCAACATCTTACCAAAATGATAAGAACAGGATTTACTTCACACCAGTTGATAAGGAAAAAATACAATTGTATGAAGTTTTTTTTTTTTCCTTAGTTTAAAGACTGTAAGGGATATTTTGGTTTTAAAAGACGTTTTATAGAGTAAAGGACTTTAATAAAATTGGAGCAGAGCTATTTTGAAACATGATTTCACATCTATTTTTAGCCCTGATTGATCTAAAAGGATGTCACAGGAAATGGCACCAAAAAGAAGAATTAAAACTCTGGCTTCAAAAATAACACAAGAATTTTCTTTTAACAAGGTCCAAACCAATGACAAATTGGCTGTGGTGCAATTGATACCATTTCAAAGACATTGAGCCAACTAGAAGGTCAGAGTACTGATAACTAAATCAAACACCCTCCACAGAGACGTGCTTAAGGGCATAGAGGAACTCTGTGACCAACCGCCCTCTACAAGCAGGGTCTTCACGTGGTTCCACATGGCAGAGGAGGAAAACATCTGTGTCCTGGGTATCAGCAGTCTCTGGCACTGTTTTGGGTTGACCCTGGCTGTCAGCCAAGCACCTGCACAGCTACTCTGTCACACCCCCTCATCTATAGGGGAGAGACTGGGGTTTATGGTCTCTTTTTATCTGTCACCCTCCATAAAGCCAGGTCTTTGTCTGGAGCTTTGGTGGAGCAGAACGTTGAAGTTGTTCAAGCTTTGTCCAGAGCGCTGTGGAGTTTATAAGCTCCTCCTTTCCTTAAAGTAATGAAAAGAAACATCTAGCTATTACTGTCTTTGCTGAGATTCTAACATCCTTCTTTGGTCTGAAAACAAGTCTTTCCCATTTAGTAACTTAGCCCTAAGATGTTTGGCTTTGTATTTTAATCAATCACTTTCTATTCTGAGTTAGATGTTCAGTCAGATGTCCAAGATTGGTATTGCATACAAAATTAACTTCACCCACCTCTGCAGATAATCACCTCTGGGTCAGTGGAATTCACTAGGCCGCTGTGTAGCAGAGAGATAAGATAATTCTACATCCTTTTGACAATACAGGAGGAATTTTAGTATCTAAACCTTTGTGAATCAGGACGATGTCTCTTTGGGTGGGCATGACCCTCTGCAACCCTTTTAGTTCATCTATCTGTAGGTAATTATCTAAATTGTATATAATGGCACATGAGAACCTATTATATCTAAATCCTAGAAAGTTGTTAAGATGTTTGCCCTTCACCTCTTCTCCAAACATTTATATCTCATCCAAATTATGCTTCTTAACATTAAACGCATGACATTGGGTCACTGACAATGCTGAGTCATGATCCACAGGGATGTTGCTCACTTTCTGAAGCAATATCTTCTCTACCTACAACATCATGTTTTTTCTCGGAAGGTCTCTCATTTATGTACTAAACGAAAGTAACCATTATTTCCTTGCCCTAACAGAGAAGGTGCCTCAGAGATGATCCATCTGTTGCTTACCTAATTTCTACTGTTGTTATATACAATAGCCATTCCCACCTACATAATAAACTGAGCATAATGGAATCACACATGTCAATGTATGATTAAAGATCACAGTGATACTTCGAGTTAATTTCATCCTTCTTCTTGTCACAACACAATAACCTAAAAGAAACAGAGTCTGTAGCCTGCATCTGCAAAGTTTTATTAGCTACAGTACTCAAGCATACAGGTGTTAGCACGTGACAAGTTTGAACAACATTTGATTTAAAATTGGTTCTATGAAAACTAATAAAATGAAGCAATATTGGTCTAATAGGTTTGTTCTTTTATGGATCAAGTCAAATGGTGCACAGAACATTTTTATTCTCACTAGCTAAATGTATCTAGTTATGTAATGACCAGACTACTATAATGGGAATACTAACGATTGTAAACAGACAGGGCACTCTATTCCAAATCAAATGGGCTCAGAGATTACTCATTTTCTTTTAGAATAACAAATGGACTTCTCAAGAATAAACGGAAGGAAACCATAAAAATGAAACACCTGCTATTTCTTTTTCACAGATGTGGCTGCATATGGGCAGAGATATTTAAATATAAAATACTTGAATTATTATCCAGAAAATTAATCGCTCTGTGGTCTCAACACATCAGACAGAACTAATAAGAAAAACAAGAAAGCTCTGAAATCTGTACCCACTAGCACAGTTCCAGTGAATCTTCTATCACTAGTACCAATGTTTTTGTTATCCTAAGGATTTTTATAAAATATTGTCTTCAAGCTTCAAATTGTCTTACGAATTCACAAGTCATTAACATTGATTGCTCAGTTTCAGCACACTTAACAGCATCAGATATCTGTTTAATTACAAAGAGTACATCCTCTCTGAAAGAACTTAGGAGAGGATTTCTTTCAGCTTTTGACATTAAGATACTAAAATTTTGGCTTCTCTTTCGAACCTAGCATTAGCTAGATCTGGACGAACACTGGTGGTATTTATTGATTCTTCAGTTCCCCACAGGAATATGTGGGTTCTATTTAGCTCATCATTAACCAGTAACTGTTTCATATAGACCTCAGCAGTCTATAAATTCAGGGGTTTTCAATTTAACTCCCTTTTCTGTCATCAGATTGGTATGTTGCTTCTGACACTTACACATCCACAGGTGAAATTCTGGTCCTGCAAAATTGAAGTGGAATTTTGTCTATAATTTAAATGAGATTTCTCCATTTATCTCATCTGCCACTCATAAAACAGAGGTGTAAATACTTCCACTTCCTATCATACATCTGTGGGGTTTTTTCATAAGTGAATATGCAGTACCTTGGAGAAGTCACAGTGACTCCTGTTTCTGCTAGGGTAAATCAGTATAATAATCTCAAAAAGAGCCTTTGTGGCTAGGAAAACATGATATTTCCTCAGACTTTTAACTTTTTGCGTGAAAGTCTTTTAAAATTGTTTATTATTACAAATCCTGATGGACAGCAGAAAGTTAATATGATAAAATACGATTTCATGTAGTTTATATTCATTAATAAATATTCAGCTATAAGGTATATTTCACATATAATTGGGAAGGCATCAGTTATATACTATATCAAAGACCATTCTCTGTGTTTAAAAGGGATGTGACTAATCCCAAGTGTAATACAACATTCAGAGACGAGTGAGCGAGATATTCTTTGATGGGTAAAAGAGCCAAAGAACAGGAGAGAGGTAAAACTGTGGAAGTTATCCAAATTATGAGGAGAGAAACTCGCACCAGACAGGAGAAAATAAATCACAGCATAACAGAGAGTGCGACAGGTCATTCTTGATGTGTTTGGGAATTTTTTTCAGGAGTTCTTCAGGCAGTTTCCTAGTCTTGGACCCTTACTCTATAGTTCAAGAAAAATGGAGCCAAGAGAGTGTTGAAATCTGGGCGTATTACTTTCTTGGCAGCTTTTCTGACTATTTTCTTCCCCTAGCTCCTATGCCATTCCATGTCATCTGCCACGAGATGAAAGTGGCAGCAGACACTGCAGGAAGAGGCTGTGAGAGTGTAGTGCTCTGTGTAGTGAAAGAGGGCTGTCCAGGTATGAGGATGCGTATGGGTTGGGTGACCTGATTCCCCCGGTGTTTACCATGCTCTGAGTCAATTGTTGGAGATAAGAGGTTGTTTGCTGGGCATACTTTGTGCTGATTTGTTTTTTGACACAGAAAATTATCCTGGTGGTTTAAGAGCTGTCTGTCAGACGTTGTTATTCTCTATGTATCGTGTTTCACATGCATTTTATTATATAAAGGATCTCATTTGTTCTTGGAAACAAGGTTTCCTGCAAAAGTGTTTGTGATGAATAAGACAAAGAGTGAGAATGGGTGGAAAAACATGGAAGGTGTGCGTGTGTATGTCTTATACTTTGAGTGTGCTGACTTGTAGAGCATATGGCCCAAAAAAGTGCTGACAGCTGAAGTCCTGAAACTGAGTTCTACATGGCCCCAGTGCTTCTCATGGTGCAGATTAGCTTCTAAGATCTGCTTTGGAGCAAGTGATGAATTGTGACCTAACATGGTTATAGACATAGATATCTAATTTTATTCAGGTAAATCAGGATTCTGGAGACTTGAGGAAGCCTTGGGATTCTTGAGTGATTTTTGCATTAGCTGTTTATTTCTCCTGGTATTGGTACAGGGTATAGTTAACACAATCAGGAATATTATTTACTCCTCCAAATTACCTTGCAAAGACTCAGGCCTATGATAATTCAGTAGTAAATCATTTATGGCATGATTCAGAGCTCTTCTATATCTGTGGAATTTGCCTCATTAACTTCAATGGACTTTGCTGACAGTGCATGTAGGGAGATTGATAGATTAAGAGCATAGCAGTAGCAAAAGTTTAGCTTAACCCTGGGCTTAACTGGGTGTGCTGATACAATTTTACAATTTGACCTATGGTATTACACCTAAAGCTTACGATGGCTGTGAACTAACCAGAAGTACAAAAGCAAAGCTATTCTACCTTGCTTAGCCAAAGTGTTTGCTTGTCTTCTGGAACTCTTCTACCTTTGGATAAGTCAATAAGCAAGTGCAAGGCTCATCTGTAAATAAGGAATGCTGCCATCTCAATGTTAGAACAACTGCTCAATCTTAGAACGCGGACAACTCTAAAGATCAGTGTGCAGTTCTGGTGCCAGGGGAGTCTGCATATTCACTGCTAACTTTAGATGCTGTATGTACAAGGGATAAATATTTCAAGTCTAAAGCTGAGGATATCACATGAAATAAAGGACAAGGAAATAACATACTTTGCTAGCTCCTTCCCAAGGGGTTTGGGTTATATGGGTGAGGCTAAAAAAATGTTTGGTCCTCCTTGCTCATTGCTGCAATCCCCTAGCAGTCCGCACACAGTTCTCCATCTCAGACTCTCCCAGCTGGTGTACAGGCCTTACACATCCGTATGTTTTATGGTCCCTGTGAGCCCAGTAATCCAAAAGACTGCCAACAGTATGTCCCCTTGGTATCAGGCTCCTCATATGAAATGACATCTCTACTGATGTAAAGCAGGTGGTTTTTTGTTCACTCATTGAGAAGTTAGAGGTAAGATACATTTGGGCTGAGTACTAATCCTTTTGGCCTCTCTCTTTGGTTGTAGAACACAATCTTCATTCTTGTCTGGATATAAGTTCTCTGAATCCTTTTACGTAAATCCAAGATTTGATGCAGTATGAACAAGCAGATTCACATGAATTGGTACAGGTAATAACAGCAGTAGAGACACTGTCACAGGGTAGGCTAATACCTTGAAGATGAAGCTAAGGACACTAATAGATTTGTTCAGTGCAGTCTGAACTTTAAATCACAACATCTTCAGTTATTAGCTGTGCTGGTGCAACTCCAGTTAAATTTAAAGAACTTTTTGCAGCCAAGTGTATTACAGGAACATGCTGAGGGGTCCACAGAAAACTGTTATCATGCTTTAAATAAATGGGAAGTATATCTTTATGTGGCATAAATGGTTCTTTGTAAACATCTTTTGACATGGAAAACTTGTTTCTTTCTGTCCATTGTTTTGGTCTGTGTTCCTGAACTCAACTGTTTTCAGCAATTTAATTCTCCATGTCAGTCTCCTCCTAGATGGGACCAACAGGGTTACTAATCAGTTTAGTAAAAAAACACACAGCACAAACCTGTGTTTAGAATCCCTGGAGTCCGAAATATTTCATTAACAATGTATTCTCTAGAGCCATAGTATGTCTCTGTGAAAAGAACCTGCACAAGGCCTCGTAAATAAGTCTTCAGAAGAGTGGATTTCTCTCTTAAAGTAAGGTCAGAAGCAAGGAATAAATTATAAACTAAGACATCACCTCCATTGTTCTTTTTCCCATCTGTATGTGGCTTTTCTCTACCAACTCAATTGGACTATGTTCTTCACTCTTAATCTCTCTATAGATCTTCATTCAGCATGCCTCATGTTCAGAAGTTTGGCGTTGCAATTTAAGAAGGCACTGCTCAGATTGGAATCATCTTTAAATGAGGGTCCCATTTCCCTTGCATTGTATTCTTCATTTTTTTAATAAATCAGTAATAGGTTCACTCTCTCAGGCTGGACGGACCTGGCTTTGCTTCTTCCTATGTCTGTTTCATGAAGATTTGAGATCGCTTTACAAAAATACCAATTTTTTTTTTTTAAGTAATGAGGGATATTAGCATAAAGAAGGTTCTGTGGACCTATAACATGGAGACATAGCTATTACTCTGAAAGTTCTTCATCTTTTTATAAAAGAGTTTCCATACCAAATGGAAAATCTTATATTATCATTTCCTATTCTTTTTAGAAGATTCAGAACATTTGGTCATGAATGTTTTGAGACCATATCAGATCCAGAATCTCTCTGATAGATAATGTGAAACCTGACAGACCTAACAAATATCTTATTAGTCTTCTGATGAAACCAGGGATGTAAATTCAATGTGGGTGAAGCATGATCACTTTGATTTGTGGACTGCCTTGGAATGTAAGATATTGTATGCCAGAAAAATTTAAAAGGACATTTTTCTTCCCTATTTGGTTATGGAAAAGCATGTAGCTTAGAGGTAAGGTAGGAGTCAAGGCAGAGAGCATTTTTCTTTCCTACTCTGTGCAGCAAAAAAGAAATTAAAGTCAGGAGAAGAGAAAATGTTCTAATAGAAAATTGAACTGCAAATTTAATATCCATTTAAGAAAGCAGGACCACAAGTTCCATTAGTCACACCTAAAGCAACATTTGTGTTTAATCATCATGATTATATTCATTTGACTCTCTTCTTCAGTTGTAAGTACAGAATGGCTCAAAAAAAAAATCACTGGACAAAAATATTAAATTATACAATGCATTTAAAGTTAAAAAAAAAAAATCCAGCTTCTGCTACTGTCCCCAGATTGTCTGCTTTTAAGGCAAGGAAACAGATGGCAATATCAGTTTTATGTTATATCAGTGTAAGAGGCTGGTCTTCAGTGGGAGTTTTATTTGGCTTGTCATGAGGTCCAAGTGCAGCCCTGAGAACTGCTGTTGCATCTTGTGACAGAAGTCTCTCTATAAACAGATGGTACTAGTGGAGGGGAGACAAATCCTTTAACTCCATAGTTAGGACTGGTGATGTTTGCGTGCAATAGGAGATATAAGAGTTGACTTCATGCCTTTGCTGTGCCAAGTAAGTTCTTTTGTCTTTCAAGGTCTTCATAAAAGTTAGATCAGAGGGCAGTTTCTGGGATGTGAGGCTAGTAAAGATTTTTAACAGACTGTGTCTGAGCTACTGCCCAGCTATAGTACCTGGCAACAAACAAGACCAAAAGAAGATAAAAATCCCCAAATGAAAGCCTTTAAATTATATCTAGATGAAGTTTCTGTTGGAGTCATAACAATAACCTTTAGGGAGAACAAGGCAACACCCAAACCTAATGAATTTCCTTGCTTGCATCTTAGAAGTGCTTCACCGTGCTTTCTATTCAATGGAGGACATAATTCTCCTTGTTTATGTTCACAAAGGTCATTTGCCCTTGATAGAGTTATTTCAGCTTTATACCAGTACCAGAACAATGTCAAACCCAGTGAACCAGTGTTTGGTCAATTAGAGCCAAGGAAATATCCACGCAGTCACAAATCAAATACCTGAGTCCTTCCCGGCTCTGCTAATGGTTATACAGTGTTGCTCACGTACAGATAAATCCTTGTGATCCCTGGCAGGAGTTACACAGTGAATATATATATGTAAATACATGTCTCCACATACATGTGAATATGCATATCCTTATATGATACCTTTTTATTACAAGACATTTTTTTCTAGTATTCCCGAATGCAAGGAGCATTTTGAAGAAAACACTAATGTAAGGTGGACCTAGACACCACTGCTGTGTTTCCCCAGCTTTCCTCACATGCCAACATCTCCAATTTCATGTACAAATAGCTCTGCATGGTTTGGTCTGCCGGTGTAGTCACTAGGCTTAGGTAAACTGGTAAAGCAATTCAATTGTTCAATTAATTGGCTGTTTTGCAGTCACAGCAGTCACCGTGTACCATGTGGTGATGATATATATGCTCAGTTGGACCACAAATCTATGCATGCAAGTTTGCACTTGGACAGGTATCTCTGAAGATATTGCTAGTCTTTTCACTTTTCTTTCTCAAAAAGACTGCCGTTGTAAAAATTGGGCAAACACAACTCATTGGGGTTTTGTTTCTACATTCAATAAAAATATGCCATTTTTTTACTTGAAATTTAGAAAGCTTTAATAACCATTTTTCTGCTAATACATCACAAACTCTCCTGGCAGTAGTGTTTCAGAGTGAGTTGCGGGTCACAACTCAATGGAATCGTTAAATTCTGGTTTTAATGTATAGAAGGCTCAGAAAATCCAGCTATTATTGGTGTGACCAGCTAGACTAACCTCACCTTTAATTTGGGGCTCCTTAAATGTTTGCTGGCTAGCAGCTGCTTCTTACAGCACTTTTTTCTCTCATAAAAATTAATAACAATATATATAACCCCTATGAAACACATCTCAAAATGTCAGGTCCCAGAAAAGGATCAAATGAAACTACAGAGTGGCTTGTTACAGTAAAGATGATAGCCATTAGTTCAGCTCTGAATATCAGGAGACATTTAGCCAAGCTTACTTGCTGGCTATTGAATCTGGTTTGACATAGACTCATTTTTCTACGGACTGACAGTTAAAACTAGGTTCTCTACAGTCTGTAAACTGTGATTGTTATACGCAGCAGTGATTTGAAAAACTAATGCTAATGCAGATTTATAATAATGAGCTCTTTGAGTGAATATCCCCATTAGCTGCCCTATTTTCAAGACCTCTCTTATAATATTAAAAGTTGCCCCCTTTTATTTAATTTAACACTATTTTTTTTTTTTTGCCTTTTTGCCATTACTGTTTTCAACAGAAAAGCTCCTAATTATCCTGGCTACTCAGTCCCTTCTACTTGTAATGGTTTCCTTATCCATCATTACAGTGTGATCACACTAATGATAGTTCCTCATACCTCTGTGGTGTAATTAATGTAATATTGCAGGCTGAAAAACATCATTTTCAAAAAGCTTCTTAACTTTTATGTGTTCATTTGCAGCTATCGAGTAATGTGTGTACACTCTGGAACACAGGAGCTGCCATAAGAGAGCATAGTAGTGGTCCATCTACTGTGACATCCTATCTCAGACCACAGCCAATCACATATATTCAAAAGAAAATATAATTTCCCCATTGGACATAATAGTAAAAATAACTGAATAGCACTGCCTTACCCACAGGGGAAGTTTGTTGCGATTGCATTTAATTGTTGTAGCATGTCATCCACATAATTCACTTCCAGTACAACGCCCTGCCAAATGCACTGATGTCTGGGGCATTTCAGAGATCAAGAGAGTTGAAGGGGGATGATTAATATTAATATGTCATTAAAACAGTTATGTGCCTCTGCAGTTGCTGTGAATGTAACATCCAGAGCAGTGTCTGCACCTGCACTCTTCGGGCTTTGCTTTGAGTTATTCTGATTTTATGTGGAGTTATCCCTACTCTCTAGCCTGCCCAACTACCCCCTCTCTGAATAGAAGTCTGGGCCGTCCATATCCCGTGATGCACGTCTTGCTATGTTTCTCAGTTGTGGTGTGATCTCTGCATTGTGTTTTGTTTTCTGCCCTGCACTTTTGCGTGATTCAGGATGTGATACAGAACACATAATGTGTAATGACAGTATATACCTGCTCTGACTGACCCCGTGTTTCTGATTGGTTTTAAAGGCCAATCTGTTAATTGAAATGGGGTTGAGGAAGCAGAGCAGACCTAGTTAGGGAAGTGTGGCCATATCTCCAACCTTGCATCTCCACGCAATATAGAAGCCTTATCTACAGACGTTGGGAAATTTCCACTTTAGAGATGCTTCACAGTATAGAGCTGCCTCTATAGCATAAACTCTGTTTTCAAAACCTTTTTGCTGATAGTTCATTGAATAATATTCACCTAGGATATATACACCTTGCTGGCATTCCTTCCAGGCTGGCAAGATTAAAATATGGACCACCTGCATTGGCTGGTAAGCTCAGAGAGTAAAGGACAAAATGTATTTCAGACTTTCAAGCCTTATTATTATTATTGTCTAATGCTAGGGCAGACTGTCATAATCCCTTCCTACTGCAAATCTTCCAAATGTCTATAAAATTTTTCCTCAAGTTCCCAGCTGAATTACCAGAACTCATAATTTCTCTGTTGATATTAATGCGGCTCTAATTTTGTGGCAGCTGGTGGGAGATTTAAGCTGTTACAGTATCATCTTAAACCTAAAGTGTGTCTGTGGAGTGACATTTGCCAAATAAGTGCCGTATAACCAGCACACAAAGAATTTTATTAAAACTATTCCTAAGCTCACACCATCTGTTTGGAAGGGAGACAAAATTCATCGAGCAAAGTGACCTAATCAAACAAACTGATGTGCAGAATGTTAGAGTGAAAACAAAGCAAAGCAAATACAGAATGACAAATTCTGGGTTGTATTCTTTTCCTCCTTTGTGGTGAGTCCTCCACCTTTTATTTTGGAATGATGGGGAAAGGATTCAAAAGTGAAGGCAAGTTATTTGGATCCTAGCTCAGAGGAGGTTTGTATCTGTTATTCATTTGGGTCTGAATTCACACAGTTCTGCTCTTAGAAAAGGTTGCCCCAGTGGGTCAGGAGACAGGCAGTCCAGTCCTGCCTTTGCCACTGTCTTATTTGGCAACTTTAGACTAGTTGCTTCTTGCAACATGCGTGTCATTTTGTTTCTTTACTCCAGGCTGCACAAGCAGCATAGAGTAAACGGGTTCCCAGTCAGTGTTAAAATCTTGGTTGATATTTGACTGTGATATTTAGGAAATACTCTTCATCCCCCAGTCAGAAATTTAGAAGTGTTTCCTACTGGCAGAGGCCTCCTGGCCCACTGCTGTAGGAGTACCTGGGGAAACACACGCCTCTTCTTGTGAAATGTTAACAGCCTGTGGCCCTGCAAACATGACTCACCCTGGCAGTCTCCTCTTGCTGGTTTCCTAAGTAGGCTTCAGTGTTTTGTCTTTATCCTGGAAGAGGCTTTATCCTGTAGCTTTCCATTGGAAATTTATGTGAGCGGGAAGAAATCCCAGACAGCTAAAAGATCTTTGCCTTTATGATACTCCTTTGCAGTGATATTTTCTTCACAAATTGCAGCCTTCCTCTGTGTCTGGAGCTAGCCTTGGTCTCCATCTAGCAGCCTGACTTGACTAAATTCCAGTAACCCGGAGAAAGATGTGTGGAGACTTGCTTTATGACATTGTTTCTAGTTTAAAAGTAGTAAGATTGGAAAAATATTTCATCTGATTGGGTCACAGCCAAAACATCTTTCAGAGTCTTTCACTCAGATGTTGAGGAAATGCTTATTTTGGTTGCTCATCCAAACACCACTTGTATGATGGCCAAGAAAATTCACCAAAATAAATTTTCAGTTACAGCAGTCATAAAACTGCTCAGGTACTATCTTCACATCTAAATGTTTTAGATGCGAAACATTGTGCTCTGGCCTGTGTCTAAAAACCCAGAATTTGTTCTGTACATCAGAGACCCCTTTAGTATTTAGAAGATTTAACTCACCATCTGCACATGGGCAGGGAAGTATAATCCCCCCTTTAGAGATAGAGAAGTCTTAGGGAAGGTGACAAATTGGCCTGAAATCACACAGGAAGTGTCTTGACAGAATGCATGTTTGAAAAGCTCAAGTTGTCTACAGCTGGAATTGGTCCTGGAATTTGATCGATTCTGCTTTCAGCACATTTAATTTCCATAGAGGCAAAGGTAGAATTAGCTATGAAAGTCAGATATCATCAAGGTAAGTCAGGCATTTGGACTTTTCATTTGCTGATCTCAAGATGGTAAATACCCTTTTGCTTAATACTTGTGACCTTCCTCAGTGAAGAGTCTGGTCTTGAAGATTCACTGGTCTTGGAAATCAACCTGAGATAGGAGATATCTTTTAAAGAACCAAGAATCGGCCCCTCTCTTCCTTTGCTGTCCCCCAAGACCTTGTCTAGAGACATTTGCCTCCTGTAACTGGAGTTGTCTTGTCTGGATCATCTTGATTTCTGAGAAACAATGGCTTGACAGATGGAAGGACTTTGACTTCTGCAAACAAGGACAAAAACAACAGCAGCAATGGCCAGGAAGGAGAGAGGTGGGGGAATACTTCCAAAGTGCTACTGATTCT
The DNA here is from genome assembly GCF_000710305.1 of Buceros rhinoceros silvestris. NCBI lineage: Eukaryota > Metazoa > Chordata > Aves > Bucerotiformes > Bucerotidae > Buceros > Buceros rhinoceros. The sequence continues at coordinate 3,432 of NW_010404952.1, read as the reverse complement.
GCTACTGTAAATGTGGATCTTGATGTATGTGGTAATTTGTGCTTTGTTTTTCCAGCTATTTCATTACACATTTACTGTTCGCAGACATACGCAGGAGCCAAGTATTATGGAGTGTTTTAAAACAAGAAGTGATGCACTCTCCTTTCCCAGCTCACTCAACTGAAAAGACCAAATTCCTTGACTGCGTAAGGGCAAAATGATAGATATGATGGAACGCACACAACTCAAGATGTGAACAGTGAAGCAAAACACCTGCTCAGAAATACATCTCTGGGATGAACTTCTGCAGAAATTAGTTCTGTTTCAGGCATGGGGAGCTATTCACGTGCATTTACTGCAGCTGAAGTTGGCAAAGAAACATTTTCTGTTTCTTTACCATGTGAATTGCAGAAATGGATTTTTTTAAATGAAAGATTTCCACCACTAAATCCTTTTAAGTGTGTCCTAGTTCCCAGAAGACAGCTTGGAAATTGCTCTCAGGCAACAGACACTTATTTCAATGTGTAATATGCAGTGAACCTTTCAAAATATCCTTAATAATAAAACCTCTGTGTGTGGACGTCAGACTAATATAGGTGATTTATTGATTACACTTCCTCTGAAATATGAACAGGACTAGTTAACTCAGTGACCTACAGAACCTGAGAAATGCACACTGTAAAGGAGTGATTAGAGATGAACAGAAACACCTGCCTCAGCAAATTAACAGGTGTTTGAGTCCTGTTCTGTAAGCAAGCAGCAGAAGTTCGATTTAAATCCCTGGCAGCTGCACCTCTGATGCACAAGAGCAGAAAAGCCACAATTTTGGTGGGGAAAAAGAAGTTAACCTAACCAAGAGTGGGTGTTTATCGATGCAACAGATCTGCATTGTACACTTGTGACCATTACTTGCCTCTTCTCCAGTACTAACTCGTACAGGTTGTCCTTTTAATTGAATAGGATTACTGGAGGTGAATCTCAGCCTGTGGACTATGAGCTGGTGGCTTTGCATCCTTCTTATCCCAAAACAGCGAATGAAATTAAAATGGTATATTGGCTCTGAGGTGGATCTTGGAAAAGAGTTGAGGCATAAGTAAGGTAAATTCATACATACGGCAGTAAAAGGGAACCTGCATTTATCTGATGACTGTCGAATTGTTTTTCTGGAAAATTCTAAACATTAAAATTCTTAACTTACAGTGGACAGACTATCTTGAGTTTAGAGAATAGAATGTACTTAGTTTCTACGACTTTATGGTTTTACCAAGTTGGCTTTTACCTTGCTCTTGATTAGAGGCCATAAAAGGGAAAATAGTTGTACTTTCAGAAAAGGTGTCACCTTAAAAGTCAGTGGTCCTGGGAAGGAGTTTAGAGTAAGTAAAGGAAATGGGGAAAGGTTTATAAACTAGTTTGAATTCAGTGAGATGAGCAGGAACAAGTGGAAGAGATAAACATTAACTGTGTTGAAGAAAGTTTTCTTGTGACACCGCCTCTGCCTGTCTGTGATTGTAACCAGACAAAAAAATAAAAAGACTTCACAGAATCACCTGGTTGGAAGAGACCTTCAAGGTCATCGGGTCCAACCGTTCACCCTGCACTACCAGGATCCTTAAACCATGTCCATCAGTACCACATCTACACGTCTTTTAAACACTTCCAGGGATGGGGACTCCACCACCTCCCTGGGCAACCTGTTCCAATGATTAATGACCCTCTGTGTAAAGAAATTTTTCCTGATATCCAACCCAAATTTCCCCTGACGCAGCTTAAGACCATTTCCTCTTGTCCTGTCATTTGTAGCATTGGAGAAGAGAGCGACCCCCACCCCTCTACATCCCCCTTTCAGGTAGTTGTAGAGAGTGATAAGGTCTGCCCTGAGCCTCTTCTTCTCCAGGCTGAACAAACCCAGTTCCCTCAGCCGCTCCTCCTAAGTTGTCTAAACACTTCACCAGTTTCATTGCCCTTCTTTGAACCCAGTCCAGCACCTCAATGTCCTTCTTGAAGTGAGGGGCCCAAAACTGGACACAGTGTTCAAGGTGTGGCCTCACCAGTGTAGAGCACAGGGAGACAATCACTTCCCTGCTCCTGCTGGCCACACTATTGCTGATACAAGCCAGGCTGCCACTGGCCTTCTTGGCCACCTGGGCACACTGCTGGCTCATATTCAGCTGGCTGTCGACCAGCAACCCCAGGTCCTTTTCAGCTGACAGTTCTCCTCTAGTGTAAAATAAGCAAAATGTTTGCAAAACAATTCTCTAGGAAAATGACAGAAGCCAGTGGCAGACAGATGTTTGCATGTTAGCATTTTGTAAGATGGTTTATTGAAGGTGATCTTGATTCTGTGCAGAACTTGGTTTAGGACAGTTTGGGCACATTGGAATGTTTTCCTATTCAGACGATAGGATGATCGGCTAGCTTGAGCATGTCCCTAATGAGTGCCTACTCAAGTTCTAAACTTGACTTTCATGCTGAATTGTTGGGCACCTGATGAACCTTTCTGGACTGCTGTTCCCTCATCTACACAATTTAATGACTTTCAAAAAGCTCTTTGGGGGATTAGTCAGTCAATGTGAGTTTACATAGAGTCTTCTATCTCAGTGCTGAAATGTAATGATTTGAGCCTAAAGTGTACAAACAGACAGGTAGGTTAACAGCACATCACCATTACCTAGATACATAAATGAACATTACAGGCTTCCAAATAAACAACAAAGCTACTTTTATAGTAACACCGTCTGCAATGCAAAACAGATTAAAAATAACTTCACCTTCTCTATATTTCTTCTATATGGAGATTTCTTCCCCCCCTCCGCTGCCCCAAATACTGCTGTAGTCATGCACACACTCTCCTGTGTGCACCCAACCCCGTTATATTTGATGGTGTAGTGACAACTGAGAGCAAATTGTATTGACAGACCCTTCTTGAACATAATTACCCCAAAAAAGCCATCCTGAATCAATTAATAGTGTAACTCAGCTTTAATTTGAGGCACTCCAACATTCAGAAAAACAATCAATCATGTGGCATAGAGCCCAATATCGTACAGCCTACCAACTGAGTAGTCATTGGCATAATGGAGTCATTTATCACTCACTCATGACTTGGCTTCGCAGACAAAGATTTTGCTTACTGCAAGCGCACTGATGGCTGAAAAGACCAATGCAGGATAGGCAAGACCGGTTGCAAAGAGCACCGGAAGGTCTCCTTGGGTGATATAGTCGAGGCATTGTTCTTTCTGTGTTGTCTTTTCTCCTCGAGACTGATTCTACGCGTGCTCTCAAAGGAGGCAGCAGCGTTTTGTATGGTGTGTCTCCAAATCTCCCGACTGGAGGCCAGGATGGACCACTGATGGTGGTCAATATGGTCAAGGCTGAGGTATTGTTTCAGGGAGTCCTTGTATCTCCTCTTTGGAGCTCTTCAATTGCAGCAGCCGGTGGCGAGTTCACCGTAGA
>NW_010404951.1:384-3829 GCF_000710305.1 Buceros rhinoceros silvestris | reverse complement strand
CGGGGCAGACGGCCGGGCGAAGAGCTCCGCGTCAGTCGCACCGCGCAGTTCAGCCCCCGGCCGGTTAGTTCAGGAGTCAGCGCAGGCAGCGGCCGAGGAAGGAGCCCGGTCCCCGGCTCAGCGCAGGGATGTCACGGACGAGGCTCAGCTATGCAAAAACCACAACCCGCCCCGCCCCAGAACACCCAAGCTGTCCCCAGCGGAGCAGAGATCACTTCTGCACACTTCTCACCAAGAACTGGTGCTCAGAAGACTATTTCCCACACTAAGTCCCCTTGACACAGCAGCGTGTGGGACACCACCGCCCCCCGAACTGTTGTCCTGCATTCTTCCTCCACACTTGCTGCTTAGTTCCCGCAGGCCAAGGCAGCACCCCACAGCTTTCACCTAGATACCATTACAGTGTTCGAAAAGCCCCCTCAGTAGAAGATGAAGTCACCTCTCCAGTCAGCTGCGAAGCAGGTCACCAACTGAAGGAGCTGCACAAGGAGAACTGATCTATTTTGCCACCCCCTAAAGACAAAACAATGAGGAAATCTGCACAGGCCAAGTGCTGGGCACAGTAGACAGGTCTTTCCAAAGGCAGCGAGAAGCAAACCACTAATCAAAACCACCAGAAATAACCATGCAGACAAGACTTAGGAGCGAAAACTCGACAAGCCAAGGGGAAAAAACAACCAACAGAGACTTCTGTAACATTTTACACAGTCTTTATTCAAAAAGTTTGAATAAAACAGAGGCTTTTATGCCACAAGCACACAGGCACCACCAACTTCTTTGATCTTCTCCTCTGCTCTTCTACTGAAGAACTTTGCCTTCACAATTACAGGCTGCTTGGGCAGCTTCCCTTTGCCCAGGACTTTGTAGTAGCCCTAGAAAGATAAACCAAAAGCATGAGCACTGTGACCCCTCTCAGTGTCTGTCTCCAATATAAAACTGGTACAAACAAAATACCCCACACGACCTAACGGAGTCACAGTTCTTCACAGAAAAAGTGGAAATGGTAAACTAAACTTCCCCTGAATTTAGAAACTCCACACAGGAAACGCTGTGAAATCTGGTAAAGAAGTCGCCAAGCTTTGCCCAGTTTTCTGCAGGAGGGCAGCTGGCTGCGCTTCTGCCCAGTGATCCTGGTCACTGCTCTTTTCCTGCAGGACACCCCTGTACCTCCAAACAGAACAGAGGACTCTTCTGCACCTCTGAACACAGACAACCAAAGCTGTTTTAAGCTTTCACAGCAACAGCTGTTCTCTGCCACAGGAATCGCCTCATCCCTGTCCTTCAGACTGGCAGGACAATCGTGGCACAAGGACCCGCTCATCAGAAGCGGCGTAACGGGCCAACCCCAGCCTCTGAACTTGGCACCCAGAACATGCCCACTTGGCAGACTGGTGGGTGTCACTGATACGGTGGCTGGCTGAGATACGAGACATCGCAGCCAGCGAATAGGGATCAGAGTTTATGTCCGAGAGCTACAGCACACCAAGACAATCAAAGATGTTAAGATGTGACTCTAGTCTCGATATTAGAGAAGCGACTTTATGTGAGACCAGTTCTGCCACGCTTTTGGTGACATGTTACATGCGGAGTCTTTCACCACCTTCCCAAACGATGGGAGTCCCTGTCCACAATCACACACAAGTATGAGAAAAAGTTCTTACAGGAAAAACCTTGACAGCCCACGTACCCACAGGTAACTCCTGTAAGTACCTGTGCCAGGCCGTTAGTCTGAGAAGCTCACGCGCACTCAAACACTGTAGCTGATTTGCAGTTCACTGCTTTCCACCTTGGAAATATTCCACCAAGCTAAGCCTACGTGAAGTGACCGGGAACTGGGGGGCTGAACGCAGGCAGACACTTACTGAGCGCACAACGTCGATGACTGGGGCGAGTCCAGCCTCATTCTTTGCATAATTGAGCCTTGTCTGCTCACTGACAAGCGTCCACAGTTTATCCAAATTGACGGTAGGACAGAACTTTTGGTTCCTCTTCAAGTGATAGTGTCTCATGCCTACTTTTCCGAAGTAACCAGGGTGACTGTGAAGGAAACACATTCCTTATTAGATCACATTTGAAATTCATCCTGAACAGGTAGGACTAAAAATTAACACTGAAACAAGCGTCTTACTTGATCACAGTAACCAAAATGGCACGTTATACTTTCACTCGCAGGTGCAGTATTGAAGTGTCATTATCGTTAGTATCCCAACCACAGGAAAATTCTTTTCCCTTGGAGCGCCTCTTCTCCCTTGAACTCACAACTCAAGCCCCCTCACTGGTGAGGCTGGTCCAGGGCAACCTTAACTTCCCGAAGCCAGGAGGGCTGCACTGCCGAGGAGTTTCAGTGCTCCTGTCACTAACCTGGTGACTGACTGAGTCAAGCATGGTCACAGCCAGTGAATAGAGATTAGTGGTTACTGTCCGAGTACTCTAGCACACCAGGACAACAGACAGTGCCCAGATGTGACTCTAGCCTCGGCAATAAGACAAGACAACGTCCCTTACCTGGACAGTACACAGCCAAGGATGCAGCCTGGGTTTAACACAGTGTTTTGGGTGCGCATTGCTAAGCAGGGACTATGTTGTAACAGGCAAGTTTGGTCATGCTGCACTGAACTTTTAAAGGCACCTTGATAAGTGAAAAGGCCTTTGATTTTAGGGTAAATGGGGACATGAGTTGACTGTAGCTACAATGCCATACTTCACGTTAGAGGAAAAAACACAGAGGATTGCAGGCAATTTTGTTTATTCACCTAAGAAAGTTAGTTGCTTCCACCTCAAGAACATGTACTTTGCTAGTATATATTTAAAATGTTAGCTTACTATTTATCAAAGTTAATCCTGTGATGGTGCATACCACCAGCATTACCGCGCCCTCCAGGATGTTTCCTGTGTTTGCCTAAAAAGAAAAATACAAGTTTGTCACATGAAGAATATTACACACAATACTTCACCTTTGAGGTATATTCAATGTCAATTTAAGGTAGTTATTCTGATTCTATCCTGTCTTCTGAATTCACCTCAATTCAGCGAGATGAGCCAACTAAGAACTACAAGAGAAAAAACAGTAACCACAGCACGCCTCTGGTTAGCTTAGAGCAGTACAAGACACTAACGCTAGCACAAGTAAAGTGACAAGAAAAGGCAGGCATGGCCAAGAGCCGGAAGGAACACCGCACTGCCCTGTAAGATTAGGATGTCACACACACAAGCAGTACCTATCACCTGAGTCCTACTTAAGTTACAGACCCAGTGAAGCCTCAAAGAACGTGCAAGACTTTGCATCAGCGCATCACTGTGGCGCCTGCTCCCGCAGCGCCAGCATCACCCACGCACGCTATCGCCTTCAGTACTGCTCGCTATTACCCACAGTGTGCGTGCGGCCCTGTGCCCAGAGTCACATTTTTCTGCGACCCGCGAGAACAGCAGCGTCCCAGCGGTACTG
>NW_010404951.1:0-223 GCF_000710305.1 Buceros rhinoceros silvestris | reverse complement strand
CCGCGGGCCCCCAGGTGAGGGGCCGCCCCCCCCGGCCGCCCGCCTCTGCACTCACCAACGCGGCCGTGGCCGTGGCTAACGTGTCCTCTCAGCTTCCGGGTCTTCCTTAGTCTGGAAGGCTGCGGGAAAGCGGGAGAACAGCCATCAGCAGAACGGGCACCAAGAGCGGGGCTACCACCCGCCTCCCCCCGGGCCGGCGCTGCTCCGAGGCCGCAGCCCCCGG
>NW_010404950.1:1575-1832 GCF_000710305.1 Buceros rhinoceros silvestris | reverse complement strand
CGGACGGCAGCAGCTGATCGAGATCTGGGGACACGCCTGTGCCATGGCCGTGACCAAGGTGAGGTGGCCAGCGGGGCTGAGGACACCCTGCTGGAGCCAGGGCTTCACTGCTGGCTGCTCTCCCACCCCTCTCCTGTTGCCCTGCGTGGCCCTTCCCACCCCTGGCTGTGGTCTCCCTCCTGCCCATGGGGACATGGGGACAGCCCGGGCTGGTGGCAGAGCCCAGCGGGAAGCGATCCTCTGGCCGCGCCGGGGCT
>NW_010404950.1:1132-1344 GCF_000710305.1 Buceros rhinoceros silvestris | reverse complement strand
TGGGCTCTCCTGGGAGGGGGTTACATGGCGGGGGGATGCTCAGCCCTTCCGGGGGTGTCCAGGTACCACCTGCCCTTGCCTGTGTGCGGGGAGGTGGGTGCTGGGGGGACTCAGGGGGTCCCCACACCCTAGCGGTGCTCTCCTGTCGCTGGGAGCACTGGGTGCTCGTCCTGGATGGGAGGAGGAGGAGGAGGAGGGGAAGGAGGAGGAGG
>NW_010404950.1:562-785 GCF_000710305.1 Buceros rhinoceros silvestris | reverse complement strand
GCCCCGTGGTGCTGGTCCCATGGTGTGGGGCTGCCCACCACTCTCTGGGGACCCCCGTACCACAGCCAGCCCGCGGGCAGGCTGTGCCGCTCGGGGCGCTGGCAGCCGGACGGGACCAGGAGCCAGGCTCGGTGAGCAGGAAAAAACCCGTCAATGGATAAACAGAGCTCCCTGCGCAGGCTGCTGGTATGTGGAGCGCGCGGCCGCCTCCCTGGGCTGGCCG
>NW_010404950.1:0-227 GCF_000710305.1 Buceros rhinoceros silvestris | reverse complement strand
CATCCCACCATGAGCACCATCCTCATCCCACTGTGGGCATCATCCTCATCCTACTGTGGACACCATCCCCATCTCACCGTGGGCATCATCCTGCCCCGGGTGCCATCCCTATCCCATCTCAGACATCGTCTCCACTCCACCATGCTCCGCTCTGCGCACCCAGCAGTCCGCCCCCACTGTGGGTCCGTTTGCCCCTCAAGCCCTGGTCCCCCTGCCCCGTCCCCGGT
>NW_010404949.1:656-871 GCF_000710305.1 Buceros rhinoceros silvestris | reverse complement strand
CGCCGGCCTTCGTTAGCCCTGCCCGGCCCCACAGACAGGCCGGGCAGTGAGGAAACAGCCGAGCATCCGGAGGGAACGCTCCGGAGGGGATCCCCATGAGAAGGAGGAGCTCGAGGATGAACTTTGTCAGGACACAGCGTGATCAATGTGATGGGAGGTTGTGCGAGGTTGCGGTGCCAAGGCCAGGCCACGCCGCCGCTCTCAGAGCAGCCGGG
>NW_010404949.1:0-227 GCF_000710305.1 Buceros rhinoceros silvestris | reverse complement strand
GTGATCCCCAGCATGGCAGCTCCGGGTACGGAGAGATCCAGCACACCAGCACCCAGGCCCCAGCAGCCCTGCGCCACCACTTTCCCTCTCCCCATCTCATGGGGCTCAGGATTAAACCCAGGTTTAACCTCAGCGCCCCCCAACACGGACCCGGCGGGGCTGGGGGCACTCCCGGGGTTTCAAACGCCGCCAGGGCCATGCATTCGGAATCCCGGAGGAACAACCAA
>NW_010404948.1:426-718 GCF_000710305.1 Buceros rhinoceros silvestris | reverse complement strand
TGCTGTCCCCCCCGCACCCCACAGGAGGGGGTGGGGACGTACCGAGGGTGCCGACGAGCTGTGGGGTCTCACCCAACCCAACGGGACCTACCATGAGGTTGAAGGCGTATTTCACCTTCTCGAAAAAGTCCCTGTAGTCCTCCTCGGGGAACAGAGCTGGAGGGGCAGAGATGGGGGGGCTGGCATCGGGGTGGCCCCCCACCAGCCCCCGGGGCCACAGCCCTCCCTCCTCACCTCTGGTCTTCTCCAGCAACTTCTTCTTCTTCTTCTTCTTCTTCTTCTTCTTGGTGCT
>NW_010404948.1:0-224 GCF_000710305.1 Buceros rhinoceros silvestris | reverse complement strand
AGCGCGTGGCTGAGGGCCTCCTGCGGGAGCAAGGTGGGAGCCGGTGGGTGCCGTGGGGAGGGCGGAGGTGTCCCCAGCTGCGGTGGGGTCTGTGGGGTGGAGTGGGACTCACAAGATCTCGTTCCACTTCGGTCATGGCCGGGGGGTTGGTTGATGGCATCTGCTGGGGGTCTGGTGGCACTGGGGGCAACAGAAGGTTCCAGCTTGGCTCCCCATCGGCCCTC
>NW_010404947.1:9753-17800 GCF_000710305.1 Buceros rhinoceros silvestris | reverse complement strand
CAGAGCGAGCCAAGGCGCCGGCCCGGGAGCCAAGCGGCGATCCAGCTGCCGCTTTCGGGGAGGGGAGGACGGACGCGGTAACTCTGCCGAGCTTGGCACTCGAGCCCGGCAGCCTGGCCAAGCGAGCCCCTTGAGTGCGCGTGGTGGTAGGCAGTGCCTCTGAAGCAGATAGATAAAGAGGTTGTACGGGGACCACTTGCCACACAGCAATTAACAGGAAGAGACGGCACCGAGCGAATATTTCAATTGCGGGTACAGGAGGTGCCAATATGTTTTGCTGTTCCGCGATTGTGTTCTGGAGGCGCCAGCAGGGCTGTTACAGTGAAGGGTCTGTTCAGTTGGCATTTCCACGGTAAACCCGATTTTTGAAAGGGGTTGTAATTCGGCCATTTTTAATTAACGAGGGGATTAAACTTGGCACGTGGGTACTCAAGGGCTGTTTGTCACTGGTTTAATTTATTTTTTTTAATCCAATCTGCTAGGCCCATCTCAAATAATATTCTTTGTTTCCTCTTGCTGGGGTTGACTTTAGATATCTCTATGCATATATGTATGTGCCTGTATCTATGTGCAAGAGAAAAGAGATTTATTGAGGTGAACTGCATCGGAGTAGTAGGTGAGCAGCTTGCTGGAAGATCCCCCATTCCCAACGCCACTGTAGCTCATTCCAGCTACGTGCTGAAACAGGGTATGCAGAAGCAGTTACAAATTTTTTTTTTGCTGAATCTCAGAGCAGAATTTTGTCCACTTGGGACATGCAGAAAGTTTTTTCCAGGCTTAGGCATCATTCTCATACACAATATTTTGATAAATAAATATTAGTAGCTCACAGCTTCAAAAACAACTTGGCAGCTTGCTAGTAAGTCACTATTAGAATATATAAAACCATGTAAATAACGTGACACTGTAAATAGTTACCTATCATAGACTGTATTATTCTACAACCCAGAGATTATAGGGCCATAAACCTCTCAGTATTCCTTATGCAGTCTTTTCTTACATGAATTTCCACTTTTTTGTCTTGTTTAAAAGCAAACTTTCTAAAGAGCTGTACCGTTTGTAACAGGTATTTACCCTGACTCACCAAATTACAGTGCCAGGAGGAATGAAAAAGCACCAGCTATGCTACTAGCACTCTTAGGGGGCTGCTCTTTTCTTGGCTTGTTTTAAAGCAGGTTTAAAACCTGCCTTTAATGATGTAGAGTTCACCTTGTCAGAAAAATTCATTCCAGTTCTCTACTATCCCAACCAAGTTTTTCTCCTATCTAAACCCAATCTCCTGCTTCTTAACTTAATCCCATTAATTTTTCTCCTTTATGCTCTGGGCATGGAAAACAGATTGTCCCTTGCCTTTTTGCAGCACACTTTCCATGTGCCAGGAGGCTGTCGCCTTCTCTATTGGTAGTTCTTGCTGCTTGGCGCTTTCCAGCTTTCCCAAGACACTGTCTTTTCAAGGCCTCTGAAAATTTGTCTGTCTTTGAAAAAAATGTGTCTTATCTCTTTCTAACTGGTCCGGCCTTCCTGGGAGTGCTGAAGATTTTGAGTGCTGTTTCAGCAGAGTCCTTGCCGCTGCCCCCGTGAACTCATCGCTATTGCATCCCTCAGGCCCTCTGCTCTTAAGGGAGGTTTTCTTAAGCTTTATCTACAGATGACCACACTACACAGAGTACACAGCTTGGGCTCACCAGGAAGGACAGCAGCACCTCTGGTTCTGTACAAGTCCCTCACAATCCTGTTGGCAAACACCCAACTGGAAGATTCTCCGAACGGCTGTATTTGAACCCTTGACTGGTGGGTCCTTCGTTGCTCACGAGACCAGAGCTCTGCGGTGAGCAAAGGGTTAAGAGTGAAGCGTAAATCCCTCAGGCTCTATATTGCACTAGCAAAAAGGCTGCCTGCCATGGAAACCACTTGTGCCGTTGACAGGGCCCATTCTTCACAATAGAGGCACCCTTTGGTCTCACCAAAAGTTACAGCCTGGATCAGCAAGTCTACAGCTTTTTTCCCGGCTTTGGCTGCAGTCTCTGGGCAGCTTCATTTGTTGCTGAGCTGATTTGGTAATCGCCATGAACTGTTTCCATCTGTCTGTGATGCCTGTCAGTTTGCTGGCCAGTGGCCATCCCAGCTGATGTCTGTCTTCGTTCTATGGCTGCTCTCCCATCCTTAGGGATGGGCTAAATGGAAATCTGCAATACAAAGCAGAGAGGTAACAAAGGATGAGTCGTCCTTTTAGTTCTAGCAGTCAGGGCGGGATTCAGCCCGAAGCGACACCTACATTAGTTCTCCACGTATGTGCTGAAGTCTTTAAGCTCCTGTTACTTTCAGTGGAGATGAAGTCAATCCAGAGAGCAGCACAGCAGACCAGACAGTGATTTGTTTGACCAAACACGGGTGTCAGTCCAGAAGAGCTGAGTTCTTCCTCACGTCCCACGTCGTATCTGCCAGCCTCATGCCCCAAGCTCAACTTCCAGCAGAGCTGATGTGCTCTGCTGGCACTGATGGGAGCCCAGGCACCAAAATCGCACAATGTTATTTAAATCTGATGTCTCAGAGCTGATCTCTGACATCAATCCACCACCTCGTTTATTTTTCCAATAAAATGCTCCAGACGCATGGGTCTTGGAGGATGCTTTGATTAAATCCTCGGTGAAAACATTTTAGGTACAATATAGATGCTACGCAGATTTCTAGTGATTCTTACAGCCCTGCTCTCCCTGCAGCCCCTCGACCTTGACACGCAACCAGGTGTGTTTCCAGACTCGGCTTTCGGCCAGCTGTTGGGCTGCCGGTACGAGTCAAAAGCCATGGGGGCTGGTGAAGAAGTCTGTAGTTCACTTGGGTCCCTGCACTGTCCCTGGCCATGCCGCAGGCAGCGCTGTTGGAGGGCTCCTCTGAACTGGTGCTTCCAAGGTGAGGAAGGGGTTTTGTGCGAGCAGTGAAGTCACCACAGCAACTCTGACTCCTTTTGGCAGCACACCCTCCCTCTGGACTCCTTTCACTCAATTCAGAGGTGACACAATACCCAGAAATCCAGACGACCATTAATAAATGTCGGCTGCCTTTTGCTCTTAGGTGGAAAAGCTCCTTAAGGGGCTTTTGTTCATCTCTCCTGGTGGCAGCTGGGTGGGAGGTGAAGGGCAGGAGCTGTTGTTCCCCTTCCCGGGTGTGCTGAGGGCTATTCCTGAGTTGGAGATTTGAGGAAGGGTGTTTTTGCAGGAAGGGTGGCAATTTGCATGGGCTGGGGTTGTTTGTCTCCTACAAATTGCTTTGCCCCAGAGCGGTGAGGACACTGTTTGAAAGAGTGCAGCAATCGCTGTTCCCTGGAGTGATCGGTTTGTCACCCTTGGTAGTGCTGCTCCTGGGGTATGTAATGTTTGTCAGTTGAAATTTTTCTGCAATTTCCTTGACAGGAGCCCTGAGTGACGTACGTTCCCCTGGGAGATATTTCCATGGGTTTACTATTCTTCAGGCTCCTGTGACATTTCCCAAGTCCAGTTGTGGGAGCCTCAGGTTTAACCATCTCCACTGCCCTGAACCACCTCCCAGCAGGGTTAATGTGGCCCTTCAGCAGCGAATAAATTGACTGCGGCAGCTCGTGGTATGCACAGTTTGGGGGTGGGTTTCTCCTGCCAAACCTTAAAACCCACGATGGAAACCTCTGTCACTGGGTGCTCAGTAGCACCAGGTCCAGCACTACTTTTCCTTCCTGTCAATCCCACCCTGAGGTAAGCACCGTGTATTTTCAGGAAGCTCGGATGGGGTTAAATTGAGCTTTTTCTATTTATGGCCAAAGGAAGAGAGAGAGACTGATAGTGGGTAATTGATATCAGGTGTCTCTCACCAGCCACCCAGGAAAAAGGGAAGCTTATCTATTGTTCCTATTCAATTCTTAATTCTTATTCTGCTACGAAACCACCGAGGCCCTTTTATTATGTTGTTAAAGTCAACGTTTTCCCTGTGCGCAGCATTCTTCGCCCTGGGAAAGATACAGAATTTTTGATAAAGATATGCTGATAATGCTGCTAATTAGTTTCTCATCTTTAAAAATATGGCTGCAGGCAACTGGGGCGATCTCTTTGTTGCAGGACATTGTAGGCTGAAATGTATAGATGCTCGATTTCCTCTGCGGGCATCTCACCATATGCTAATTTGTCCTTGCAGCGGGGTTAATTTTTTTTTTTTTATGTCTTTGCCACTCTATTTTGCAAATCCGTTATGTCAAAATATGAGCAGTCACATGTGCACAAGATCCAGGCCTCCACCAAGGCATATAGGGGTGTGTGTGTGTTGACACACAGAGATCTGAATTAAAAAAAATAAAGACACAGATACGTGTGTATGCATATATTTATATACACGTGCTGATATGTTGATATTATTTTATATTAGTTAATGAAATTAAAAGTTTAATTAGATTAAATGTTAATTTTTTATCATTATCTAGAATATGTGCGTGCACAAACACATGAAATTTGATATAGTTTAGGAACTCAGCGTGTAAACGCATAGGGCTCTTAGCTCTTCTAGGGAACGTTCTGCTCTCATTTCACTTAAAAAATATAGTTTATAGTCTCTGCTCAACACATACAGTTTTCAAGCCTCAGTTGTACACTTACCTACGCATTTTCCTAACGCTTCCATCTGAACTCTCATGATTTACTTTCAATAACTGTCATCTGTCATTTTAAAAACTTGCATAACAACCTGGTTAGTTCATGTGAAAAACGATGTTTGCTCTCAGTTTGGCTGCAATTGTGACATCGCTGAAAAGACAGGTGGTATGTTTGTTTTTGAAACTTCCCTTTCAAATGCCTCCCCCCAATTAAAAACCAAAATTTTCAACACATTCACTGGACTTCCCATGTTCATTTCCTTCTTCATTGAACTTCATTGAACTTCATTGAGGCAAAGGAGAAAAGCTGAGTTTTTGACCCTTCCGATTCAAAAAACCCCGTAGTTTTCAGATCCTGAGGATTAAAAACATCCCCTATCCAATGAAAACCATCAGCTGTTTCTTCCCTGGTCCCAGAGTACGTCCTGGCTCCTCCTCTGTGCCTGGGAATTGTTGTCCAGTGCCAGTTTTTCCCCCCTCTCTCCTTCTCCCAGTGCTGGAGCAAAACACGAACAGGGGCTCACGGTGGTGTGTCTTCACACGGCTGAGAAATGGGAATGTCTTGTCCCGAGCAGCACCTTGTGGCTTGCAGAGCTGCCAGGAGCGAGAAGTTGAATGGCCCAAACACGGAGTTTTGTGGCAAAAGTTATATTCCTCTTGAAAAGGCGGAGCTGGGCAGTTGCTGTCTCCATCTTTTTGAATTTTGAAAATGATCTTGAATTTTTAAAAAAGTAGTTTCTGGTGATTGAAAACCTGTTTTTAGAGCATTTCCAAGAATGCATTTTGGAAAAGCAAACATACTTCCATTAAAAACAGCCCCAACAACTGTTTTGGCAACTTCTTTGAAATTCAGTGTGTCGAGTTGTCTCTCTCTGCACTGCTTTTGCCTTGTTACTCTCCTGACGAGCCAGCTGTGGCCGAAGGAAAAGTTTTGCAGATCTTTTCCTTCTTGTTATCCAAAACACTTATGAAAACAGTTGTGAATCACACTGAAGATTCTCCCGTTTCAGTAACGGGGCCAAACCGAACAATGATTCTAAGCGATGTTCTTTCTAGGTCTGTCCTGGGCAAGAGCAGACAGGCTTTCCTAACTAGACGTGTACAGCCCCTGCTCAAAAACAGTTTGCAATCACACAGAAACTCTTTTTATCATCCGGATGGTCGTCTTCTCTTTGGAGTCTTAAAATCTCATATGACAGTGGAAAATTAGGAAATCTGAGAAAAGAAAACATTAAACTCTTGTGAGCTTTGGCAGGGGGGAGGCTGCTTTGTTGCTTTTTTTTTTTCCTTTTCTGATTTACTGGATTCTCAAAACTGAAATGTTGTTTTACCTGTTGCTGCTCTTTGCAGGGAGTGAACCGTCCCCCCGCAAGCTCATGGGCTTGTGGTTAAAAGGCGGGAGGGTGCGTGGGCAGGGATTTAGGGCTGGGGGAGTCATTTCTGTGGGGCCAGGGTGAGTTCAGCAAAGGTTGGCTGTGACCTAGGGCAGTTGCCAGCTCATCTGTCATGGATGTACAGAGAGTTCGTGGTGACATTTTTCATCTGTCAGGAAACACGCTATCCCAAATGTCACAGCTCTTTTTGTTTTTTGTTTTGTTTGGTTTTTGCTAGCTGTTACCTGTTTGCTGTTGTAACAGCTGGGGATAGTGAAACTCTTGTGCTGTGCACACCTCCCCTCTGACCCAAGACAGAAGAGCCTTGAAGACCACGCAGGTCTCACGCACGCATCACTTGCACCAAGCTGCCTTGGGTTGGTGGTGCCCAGGGAGAGCTCACAAGCCCCAAGCAACCTTCTGGAGGCCACCACAGACCTGTCCCTGGCTACCAGGGCAAATGCTGACTTTGGCCTTGTTGTCTGTTTCTTCCCTTGGCAGGCACAGAAAACCAGGTCTTCCCCTCCGTGCTTTGGCTCTCGCTATTTCTGCGCTGAAAGAAAATGGTGTGGCTACTCCGAATAAATGCACATTCAGCAAAAATAACCTGTCTTCACAGCGAGCTGGTTTTTTCTCACAGCCTGAGTCTCCCTGAACACATGGGAACTGCAGGAGCACGTCCCTTACGCAGCAGCATGTTTATATCAACAGCTCGTTAGTGATGTGATGAGTGGTACCGCAGTCGCAAGGTAGGGAAAACCACAGGAGCACGTGTGGTGGCAGGAACACCGAGTCGATGAGGATGGGACGTGACCGTTTGGGTGCAGGATGAACTGAGGAGGCCGTGAGAGACTGGGGATGGGAAGGATGACCTCAGAGAGGGAGGGGTTAGGTAATAAATGATGAGGCTGCCAGTGGCAAAGGCAAAAAGGGAATTGTTTGATCAAAGAGGAAAGGGAGGGGAAGAAATATTAGGGGGAATAACAGACTGGTGCTCTGGAGTTTGATTCCTCTGCCAGGTGGGACCACAACTGCCTGTCCTACCTGTCAGCTACGGTCTCCTGCTGACTTCCCTGCTGCCTCTGCTGCCTGATTGCTCCCACTTTTATTTCAACCAGTGGTTCCTTGTCTTTTGATTGGCTAAATGGTTGTCCGTTCTTCAGATGACTTTCTCCATCAGTTCCCATCCTCTGGCCTTCTTGTCAGCACGTTCGTTATGTCAGTCCCCACCATTTCCCCTGCCAAATATTTCACCGGCCCTGGTTGGCCCCATATTGCCAAATCCTGACTCCGCTCTCACCAGACAACCACATTTAATGTCTTTACTAACTAATCATGCTCTGGCCTGACATCCTCTATGGTTGAGGATGGGTGGGCAGGTACCAAAGGCCACCCTGGGTCCCCACAGGCACAGGGAGGCTGGCTGGGCCAGGGGAAGGGATGTGCTGGTTGGCTTTCACCACATGTGTGTGTAGAGGTGAAAGCCGTCCCAGCTGTTCATCCTGCCTCTTCACCTTGACTCTGACACAGCTATAAGGAGAAACCACCATCTCCTGGCCTCCATGAGTTGGGATGGCCTCTCCTCTGAGACACCCTAGGGCCAGTCTTTGCACCTGAAAATGAATTCAATATGAGAACCATAGACATCTAAAACCATAAATAGGCTTTAACTAAGCAACCCTTTTCTCTCCCCTTTTGGTCTTGCTGACCTGGGGGCTGAGCCCATTTCTCCTCCAGGATGGAGGACATGGGCATCTTCACAATGGTGGGCAGTCTACTGCAAATCATGGCAAACCTCTTCGAAGAGTTGCTTGTGTTTTTGCCAGACACATAGTTCACCATCATGGGCTTGCAGGGAGCCCAGCAGCCCTGAGCCTTGGGCAGGAGGTGGCTGTCTCCTTCACCATGGCTGTTGCATCACTGTGGCCTGTTTCGCTTGCAGGATTGGGTGCCCCAGTGTTGCTGCACATCCTCTTGGGCTCAGCCAAAGAGGGAGACAGAAACATTTTTGCCTTGTGTTGAGGAGTGTCTTTCACCTCTGACCAGTTCCCTTCAGCAGGCG
>NW_010404947.1:325-9671 GCF_000710305.1 Buceros rhinoceros silvestris | reverse complement strand
CAGCAGGAGATTTTATACATGAGGCTTTATCAGAGGATAAAAATTGATGCCCTCTAGCAGGTTTCCCACATCACTCGACAGCTGATAGCTTCATCGCTGGGTGATGGGGCAGAGTGCCTCTCTCTTGGTGTAGAGGAGTCCTTCCCAGGGATGCAGACCATCCTGGGCACCCTGCAGCCACTGCGAGCAGCTCACGGTCTTGTGTCCACAGGGGAGGACACGTCCCAGCAAGCAACTGTTGCTGTTGATGGTGCACAGCAGATATTTTTTGCACAGCTAGATGAAGAGTGGGAGAAGTTGTTTGTATTGCTTAAGAGTGATGTGCTGTTCCTCTGGAGGGTTCCCTTGTGAAACACAGAGGCTCAGTGTTGGCAAGTGGGTAGATATTGCCTCCTCGTGGGCCCGGAGCAGGAGTTCACAGATCCTAGAAATCCTGGTTGAAGGGCTCAAGCTGTGATGTTCACTTATGTTGAAGGGATCTTAGCATATTTAAAACTGATCCTGCCATGCACACTTTTCACAGATAAGAGGTCTTTTCCCCGAGCAATGGGTCCATGGTGTGGTTGGGTAATGCCTGGGTCGCTAAAGGTGTTTTTGCACAACTGTTTGCAGACAGCGTGAGCTCTGCCATGCTGGCTGAAAGCTGCCTGGAAAAGGATGTCTTTAATCTGTGCCACATTAACCATGGCCACAGGGCTTTGGTTTTTTCAGGGTACGAACGGTGTGATATCAGGGCAGCCCACAGAGCCATGCACTCGGTGGAGCTGGCTGTATCCGTGAGACTGAGAGAAAAATGAGCCCTCAGGCTCCAAGATTTGCATTACGGCTTTTACATCTTTAAAGAAAGCAGCTTGCATTTGCCAGGAGACTCACCTGAGCTACCTTTCGGGTGAGGTAACGAATGCCAAACACATTAAGAGCAAATCATTTGCTCATTTATTTTAATTCTAAGCCTGAGACAATTGTAATCATAAAAAAGAATGAAACATCAGAAATTAAAGCCCTACCTTCATGTCTGGCTCAACCTGTGGAGAGTCCTTCACAAGTGAAAGCGTGGAAATACCAGTAGAGGGTGAAATTCAATAAAGCACCAGACACCAGAGTGAACTTTGGGAGGCCTGTGCTAGCTGTTGGCCTTTGCCATCTCTTCCACTCTTTGCCTGACTCGTTTCTTTGGACTTCAGGTTCTTTGGGACATGGGATATCTCTTCCCATCCATCTGCGGAGTGTCTGGGGGCTCATTTCTGTGCTGTCAGTGTTATAAGCAGTGTTGCCACTGCACTGAAAACACCGCAAGTCCAAAAGTATTTTTCGAAATGGGTCAAATCTAAAAACAAATGATGCTGTTTCCCAATAAATACCTTTCTTAAATATTTAAGTTCAGCTTGGTGAAGCACATCTGAACATTTTGCTTTGAACCATTCCTAACTGAAAGAGGTTATTTATTTATTTTTAATTTCACATAAAAATAATTTTCAGGTTAGGGAAATTGCTTTTGTTGAATGTCAACAACATTTTGCTACCTTTCTGTTGTTTTGTGACCCTCAAACAGTCATCTCTGGACTGTTTTTCAGCGTGGCTGCTGCAGATGGCTGGGTGGCAGTTGCAATCTCATCCTACAAGTGGCTGAATTTTAGTAGTGAATTGAGAGATCTCCAGTAGCCATTAAAGTCAGTGTTCATCATCAGTTACTTTGTTCTAGTGGCTTAGAGAGTGCAATTTTCATTTCTTGAAGAAGAAGCTGCTGTAATCCTGTGTCTCCTCTATCATATGAGAGTATACTGGAGCTTCCATTTATCACTAGAAGTTGCTGAGAAGATCACAGGCTGAAAAGCACTCGAAAGAGCAAAATACTCTAAAGATTACAAACTTAAACAAGCAAAACTCAAAATCACTGTAAAAAGCAACTTCCATATTGCAAGTTATAATTATTTTATGCTGCTTGCAACTGGGATCTCACAGATGAAAAGGAAGAGCAGATTCACGCTCTATTGGCTGACTGTATTTGCTTGATTGCTCGCTTCCAGCTCAAGTCAATGTCATCCAAGATACACCACCAAGAAGACATCAAAGGTTGCACAATAGTCAGAATTGACCAAATCTGAATCCAAAAATCGCACCTGAGTTCACATTTTCCTCTCTGGGCAGCAGTACTGCAAAATGCCATGATGACGGGAGTTTGAAAATCCCTGCTGATGCTCCATTTTCTGTCTGGAAAAGACTTTTTAGAAGTTTCATTTCCGTATTGAAAAGTAGGGATGGGGGAAAAAAAAATCTGAGTGAGTTTGCCTAAATGGCCGAAGAATCCTTACTTGGTTTTATTTCTCCTTCAGCATGTCCTTTCTAATTCCAAAACATCAATAGGTGCTAGGGAAAAAGATCATAGAGTGCTTTGGGTTGGAAGGGACATTTAAAGGTCATCTAGTCCAATCAGCCTGCAGTGATCAGCAACAGGATAACGGGAAACTGCATTATAGAAATGATACCCTTTATAGCTCACAGAAAGAGGCTGCAGTGTCCCTGGGAAGGGGACATGTCGTGCCTGTTATTTATCTACCTGGCTGGGACATCGACCTTTTTATTACAGGAGACATTTTCAGCTCGTCCCAAAGAAGAGAGGAGGCTCTAGGCACCATTGGAACTCCTGATCTGAGCGGTCTTTTTCTCAGAAGACTGAGGATAATATCTGGAGGGTCAAAGTCTCCTTCCAAGACCACATGGCCAAAATTCACGACCCAGTTTAATTATCTGCAAAATCCCAATGGGGGCAGGTGGGTAATTATTTTTTTTTAACTGCTTACCCCTTGCTTATGGGCTGATCTTCATTTAAATGTGTTTGTTATTCCGAAGAACCTGTAAGTGAGTTTGTGCAAAAATCCCCTTTGGATTCAGCTCCCGTGGTGTTGCTGACTGCTGGGCACCAAGCGCAAAGTACGTTTGTGCTGTGTCATCAGCTTCCTCTGTTGCTGGGTGTTATTGCTGCTCCATGGCTGGGTGCTTCTATCTTTTAAAGCAGAACAATCAGCAATAAAGGATGTCAAATGAGAAGTGAACTATGAAGGACAAATATTTCCATTTCTGCGCAAATAACCTCTCCTTGTTAGCCTTGGATGATGGTCTGTGTGTGGGGGGGAAAAAGCCATTATGCAAGTACCTGGAGGAGCAAATACCCGATTGCGTGTTTATTTACGAAATATAGAGGCAATTCCTGGCCTGCAAGCCCAGACAGGAGCGTTGTCTTATCTAATTTGCTCCCCTCTGTAGGAAACCCGTCGTTTCCACCCTGCTTCCTGTTTGAGGTTTTGTCAGGTTTCAACTTCCTGTCACGGCGGGTTCAACCACGCGAATGAATTCCTACAGCTCTGCATGATGTGTCAGTTAGTACACGTCAGATTACACTGGCAGGTCTGAAGAACTTAGAAGGTTCTGTGTGTGCCAGGGTGTAATCCTGAGCACAGGTTTGGCGTGCTCAGCTTGGTGGACGTGGCCTGTCCTGTAAAGATCGAAGCTGTTTCAAAGGTTGCAGTTGGTCACCCCCATCACCAAGAACATTAAAAGTCTTTGCCTCTGTGCCTTGAAGCGACTGATGACAGTCTAGCACTGAAGATAAAGATCTCTCTGTAGCTCTGACTAATTAAGAATTTACTGCTGCATCTTACGCACCAAGTGCCAACGACAATGAAGACAACACGTGGTTAGTTCATGTGGTTCATGCCGTTGTTTTCCTTGTCGAGTATGAATACTCAAAAATAAGCAGTAATTAAATAACACTGAACTGGAAGCCATTAGCTACGTGAGACTGGTTCTGCTGAACTGAGTCAGGGTGTTTATGATTTGTAAATGCAGGTACTGCCGACTCGGGGAGTCTTTTGTAAACAGACCTATCGCTTTTGGTTTTGTCACTGGAAGAATAATACAGACACATTTGGAAGAAATGCACTAGAACATGGTTTTACCTGGCTCCCAGGCACAAGATGATGCTCCTAAACGCAGCGCTACAGACTCACAGTTGAATGAGGCTATTGTCTGGACACAGAACAAACTGATTTCTGGTTTCTACATTTATTAGCCAATTGTATGAAACTGGTTTTAGTTCACTCTGCATTATCTGGGTGTTCCTGTTTCTGACCCACAGGCCACATCCTGTCTTACTGCTTTCACCTCTCCAAAGACGGAAGTGTGAGTAAAACCTACTTCTACTCTGAAAATGGGGGACATAAAGAGGCACGTTGTCACCCGTGTAAGCCTGGATGCTCTTTGTGTGTCGAGAGTTATGTTTTCTGGCAGGGGAAGAGCAGGCAATTTTTACTGCCATCAGCCTCAGAGTACTAGAAGTACTCTGGAACTGGACCCTTTTCTATCTTCTGCATCATCTGAAAGAACTGATCATTAATTTCTAATTGTAGGACACACAGTGTAATCCCACCGCAGTCAGACTGTGCTCTTGCTTACCCATGTGTAACCTCCAGGAGACACTTTATTACTCTTGATGGATGAGCCTGGAAAGGCTCATCTTGACTTTCAGATCCTAAGCTGCATTTACAGCCCTGGAAGATGAGAATCTGGAGGAGAAACATTTTGCTAGTAAACAGAGCAAACGAACATATAATAAACCTCTGAGACACAGTAATCCACAGAAACCCATGACACTATTAATAATGGGTCCCTTTCGAAGTGAAGCCACACTTCATGCCCCAAAGCCTCCAGAATTATGTTTGGGTAAGCTGCAGACATGGCATTCCTTGGAGGGCAATAGCTTGTGTCTTCCATTTCTCTGATGCTGCCTATGTTTTTTTCCTTTATCGGAGATGGATATGGTTCCCTTCGGACTCCTCATTTAAGTAGCTTCAATTTTTTTCCACTTTACACTTATTGATCTTCTGGGCAGAATGGGTATTCTGGTTAGTGGAAAATTTTAGTGTTTTGCGGTTAGCTTTTATTCTCAGGAAGGGTGAAAGGAGGAATTTTGACCTGTTGACAGAGGGTGTGAGTGTCCTTACATGTAAATGTACATATTCAGCTTCCTAGCTATACCAGCTTTATCTGTGGTGGATAACAGAGGCGCTTATCTGTGTGGAATAAAAAACTTAACACCCATGGTGCTTCCACGCTTGAGCCTGAGTGAAGATCTGAGCCACCAGGATATCACTTGCTTGGCCTTATTTTCTCTGTTACTGACAGGCGGTCCTCATCTTCTCAACTTGAGAGTATTTCCTGAAATAAAAGTTTTTATCAGCCATTTCTCGGCTGTGCATGGCTGTGTGGTGTTTTGTGTGCTGTAGGCAATGATTCCGTGCTCTGGGGCAGACCATGCTTGGATAGGGTCCTGTGTAGTTTTCCTCCACAACTGTTAAATCAAGCCAAGAAACTGCTACAGAACCTCAAAAGTACGTAGATGCTCTCTGCCTCTTTAAACATCTGATTTGAGTGTCAATAACAAAATGACCTCTGAGTACTGAAACGTTCCCCAGTGGCTGTGATTAAAGTGTATGGTACCCCGAACTCATTCGGACAAGGCTCGCAGGTCCACCCAGAGAAGTCCAGCCTCTTCTGCCCCCTGCAGAAGATTTGCAACAAATACAAAAGATGATTCTTCCGTCAAAGGTGGAGCTCTGCCCAAGTCCCTGTAGACGGGGACCCTGTGTGGCATCTGGTACTCACATTCCTGAATTTAATGGCTGGTGCAGACTTTGAGCTGGGTCTTTGTAGTAAGTCCTCTGACCACACTGGGAAGCTGCCTATCTGCAGTGAGTTTTCTCACACTCAGTCTGAGCTTAGGAACCAAATTCTAGCTCAGCCATCATGGCTCAGGTTCACAAAGCACAAGAAATGCCTCTTCCCCTCCCAGGCAGGGCTGCACCCAGGGATTGCATCGTCCTTCCTTGGGAGGAGGCACCTCAGCGCCGAGGAATCCATGCCCACGTTTGGTACTGCGACGCCCACATCCCATCTGAGGAGTGGGATCCGCTGCTGCTGCTAAGTCGCCTGCGCAGAGTTTGTAGCTGGGACATGGGGCCGCTGCTGCCGTTGTCGGGTTAGCAGTTTCCAGTGTTTTGATAGACGGGATTTCTGAAAATTGGCCTTCCTGCTTCGCAAGTGTTATTGATTATAATGTGAGTTGTATTGCAGCTGGAACTGTAATAGGCTCATGAGGGATTTATTTTATATTCTTTATTTTTATTTTTTTTAGCCAGACTCGGGGGTTAAGTGGATACTACATTATGCCATTATTATAGCTTCAATATTATTAATTTTCTTTAACTGGGATTGTTTATTATGCATGCATTGAAGCACAAATGCGGAACAAATGAATCTGATATCAAATTAATGCTGCGATCAGTTTCCCCCCCCTTCCCTCTTTAGTTGCCATAACAATCTGTGATCTTGAAGCAACAATAAAATTAGAATTGCATTAAAGGTGTTTACATCATGTACACTCTGTACCCCATTATTATTTTTCACCATAATAAAAGCTTTGAGTGCTTGCTTTGGAAGAGAACACGGTTACAGCTCTTGCCTTGCCACTTGCTGCTTTTTGCAGCCAATAGCTGTTTGTTTTGAGAAGAGAGAAGGGGATTCTGGGCCAGAACTTTTGAAGGAGGCATGGTTTTCTTTATATTTTCTAAGATAACGTTTGTCTTTCACTTGTAGGATGCAATTTTGGGTATGCTACCTTTGAATCTCAGAACTTCAAAGAAATGCGTCTCGGCTTTTAAATCAGTTGCAAATCTCCACCCCTACTGTCGTGGGAAGTTCATCTTCTAACTCTTCCCCTTACTGACAAGAAGGAAAATACAGCAACATGTGTGCAAGGCAGAGATTTCATTGGTGCGTATGTGTGCACGTGCGGGAGTGCGTATGGATGCGTACAAATGTATGTACATGCTGTAATTAACATCCCCCCCACCCATGGCTGCACAAGCTTCTGCCCCCAGAGGCAGGATGCAAGGGAAGAACCACGACAGATGTTAGTCATATCGCCTAGTGCGTGACTTCAAAGCGTTCCGCTCAGCGACGAGCGTTATGGACCAACATTTATGGAACAAAGAGGCCGTTATCGCAGCACCTCGGCTGTGCTGGGCATCGTGCAGCCCCTTTGCTGCTGCCCCTTTCCAGTCTGGCACATTATTCCTTGCTGTGACATCTTTCTGTGCAGCTTTTGTAGATAATCCTTGTGATAAAGCTCCCTTCAGAAAAATGGAAGGTTTTCATTTTAAAATATGTAACATGATCACCTTGCGCTGCAGCTGGACTTGAATAGAAATATCATGAGAAGATTTTCCTTCTCCATCCGCCAAGCCTGCTGTTCTCAAGCGCAAAGAATCCTTTGATTTTTTTTTTTTTTGCAAGTTTCGCCTCCGTTAGGAGCACAGGATCCATCTATTTGTGAACGTAGTGTGTGATTATTTCCCTGATTAATCTGAATACGAGACGTACAGCAACAAGGTAATTCTAAGGCCTTTCCTGGTGGTGCTAACACGGCTTTGAATTCTTTATTTCAGATTCTGTACAACACAGAGGAGAACTGCTGCACTGGGCACAGGGATTTGCAGGGACGGGATAAAAGAAAATAAAATGCCAGGTAGGCTGAGCGAGGAATGTAGTTAGCTGTCATAAATCTCTGGAGACAAGATCTCTCCAGAGCTGGGTTCATCTAGTGATCCCCTCACTGACTCCAGTCCTGAAGATCAAAGAGTGGTGGATTAAGTAGCTTGCATTCTGCAGTGACGTGCTGCTGGGGATTAGCTAGGTAGGATTCACCTAAATAAAAGATCACAGCATCATAATACAATTTTGACTCCGGAGGTCCAACCCACCACTCAGGGCTGTGCCAAATTGAGTGTCAGATCAGGTTGCTCAAGGCCATGTCTAGCTGAATTTTGAATGTCTCCAAGGATGGGAATCCCACCTCCTCTCAGGACCTCTGTTCCAGCGCTTAACACCTTTTATGGTGAACTTTTCCTTCCTTGTAGCTAGTTGGAATTGCCCTTCCAGAAAATTCTTGTGCTTATCCCATCCATGTAGCTTTTTTTCCTTCTGTTGAATGCTCCTGAGAAACATCTTCTTTAGATTGCTGAAGACAACTGTAAGATCTCAGCCTCCACCTCTGTCCCTGAAGCTGTCTCTTCTCCAGGATGAACACACTGATTGTCACCACATACATCATGTGCTCTGGCTCCCTCATCATCTTGGACTATAACCAAACTAGACTCATTCCAACTGGCTGAGCAGTCTCTCAGGGGCCCCAAACTGGCCACAGTATTCTAGATGTAGTGTCTCATGTACCAAATAAGAGCAAATAATCAATTCTCTTGACCTGCTTATGGAGCAGAGGTGCTGTGGGGTACCACTGATACTGCAGATCCTTTTGAAGCTGCCAGTGACCTGTATAGATGATGGCCTTAGGCTTCTTCTCACTGTATAAAATACACATTGATCCAGGGAATAAAATCACTAGTTGTCTCACCAGAGGTTCAAAGACTAAGCAGTGTTGGGTGGTGGCTTTTACTCTACATCGTGACCTGTCAGGATGAAGGCTAAGGTTTTTTGGGGCAGCTGGGACTCTCCATGAGTGTGCTAGTTGGCTACAGGGGCATGTTCCTATCAGCTTTTGCACCTTCCCATGTCTCCTCATCCCTTGGTCTGGGGTACTAAACTCACCCTCAGCATCACGCTCTGAAGATAAAACAGGAACAGCTTGTGAAACGTGAATGGAGGGCTGGGGGTCTCGCCCCGCTCATGTTTGAGGGACATAAGGCATCACACGGGAAACTGAAGACAATGTTCACACTGGTCCACCAGCTCCACAAACTACTATCCCCAGCCAGTTTGGATATAAGGCAGTGTACCTCAGCTGCTCTTGCTGAGGGAGAGTAAACGAGGGACCTTTGTTGTGTCCAGTGATGTAATAGTATGGCCAAGAGAGCATCTTTTCAGTCTTGCTTGGTGCTAATGTGGCTGCTAAAACATCTTTGCAGATGTTGTTCTCAGGCATTTCTTGTGGTTGGTACTGGTGACTAGAAAGAGCCTACGGGGCTGAAAAAAGAAGGGAGGAGAGCAGAGGGTGTCTTATGCTGGGTCTTGGTTTGTAACCATATAAGGGATGTACTCATGCTGGATAGCACAACGGAGATACCAAGATAACGTAGTGTGGCCATGTCAGTATAGCTTTGTGCCCAAGAAAAAACTCACCGGCTTTGCTCTGGAGAATGAAGATCCTTGCAGATGCACCTATACTGTCATCAAGACCTGAAGTTTCATCCTTGCATTGTGGATTCAGCTCCTTGGAGGTAAAATGTGGTGGGTCACCATGCCATCTCTCAGTGCATGGCACAGACCTACACGA
>NW_010404947.1:0-214 GCF_000710305.1 Buceros rhinoceros silvestris | reverse complement strand
TACACGACTATCACGCTTCTAGGCTTCTGCACTTTAGACTTAAACGCTTTACGCCATCAGCATTTACTGTTTTGACAAATCAAGCAAAAACCTGAGAACTTGATAACCTTGCTCTTCTGATGACCCAAATCACAAGGTTTGCTGCAACACTTCCCCATACTTGCTGCTGTATTTGTGCTTTCCTGTCCTGGGTTCAACATCGAGGAACCGGATG
>NW_010404946.1:0-2638 GCF_000710305.1 Buceros rhinoceros silvestris | reverse complement strand
CCTGGCACTGAGGTCAGACTGACAGGTCTGTGGTTCCTGTCTTCCTCCTTCCAGCCCTTTTTGTAGATGGGCATCACATTTACTAACCTCTACTCAACTGGTACCTCACTGGTTAACCAGGACTGCTGGTAAATCATATTGAGCATTTCTGTCACCTTCCTCAGTACCCCTGGGTGGATCCCATCTGGACCCCTATTTTTTTTTGAGCTCCAGTCAGGTGGGGCCTCCCCTGTTCGGCAGGAGTGTTTGTAACTGATGGGCAGTGGCTGTTGATCACCCCCACCAGCTCCCTCAGCACTCTCGGGTGGATCTCATCCGGCCCCACAGACTTCTGCACATTTAAGCTGTGCAGCAGGTCACTTACTGTTTCCTCTTGAAAGAACCTTGATGCTGCTCTCCATCCCCACCGTCTGGTTCTAGAGGCCAAGCACCCAGTTATGGCACAGAGATACTTCTTATTCCATGAGAATATGCGCTACATAATGTGTTCCGTGGTTTTATAATTGTGTATTTGTATTGACCTCTTCAGAGTCAAGGGTGGAACGGGTCCTTAGTCTGATGGGTCCTGTGGAAACACAGGGTAGATGCAAACCCATGTGGGAGATGAGGTTGCTTATTCCAATGAGACAGATTTATTTTTATGTTCTGAATTTTATTGTCCATAATGACGGCCTTAATAATTATTTTAAGACTCAGAAGATGGATAACGACAAAATTACTCAACTGGCTGTCTTCTAAAAAGTAAATGGAATCTCCTTGGTGGCCTTCTGTATAACAGAGGTCTGGTTTGTGCAGCTGAAAAACTTTGATAATATGTCGGTGTAAAACAAGTCTGTGACATCAAAAACAACATCTATATAATTAATTTGTGGAATTTGTTACAAAAGGCTTACAAAAAGCCCAGTGTAGACTATGTATCCCCATAAAACATAATGATCCAGATGCAATTTCCAGCCCAAGCAATCTTTAAATCAATTTCCAGAACCTGGGAGAATAAACCAAGGGAAAGTCCAGTTCACACCTGACTTGACCCTTGACTGTCTCTCCACGGCCATACTCCCATCGCATGGAGCCACCACCTCCAACACTCAGCTCCTGTGTACACACTGTACGTGACCGGTGACCATTTCCCTGAACAGGAGGTTATCCAGAGAATTCATGTGCCTGTGTTCAGAAAAGCCACGGAACCAGGATACTTCTACTGCTGCACGGTTTTGGCTTATTGGCTAAGAGCTATGGGAGAAGACCACGTCGTAAATCACAGATTCTACTGGCACACTGCTAAGGTTAGGACCCAGATGTACTAACAGTGTCATATTTTGGTATAAACATTGTCAGTGGAGTATTTTCTCATATTTGCACTATTAGAAGATGATAGTTTAGCGTAAAGAGCTGAACAATCTTTGGCATTATTATTAATCCAAGGTACGAATCACTATCAGATTCCTACGTGTCTGGGGAATACCTGGCTGTACTGATATACTTCAGGAGTCTGATTCTTTAATCCTGCTCAGCGTGAAGATCTTAAGAAAAGAGCTTGTATAGCATGAGAGTTTTTTCTTTCCTTTGAGTAGTAACATCTCAGCTGCAGTGCGTAGTCATAGAAAGGTGTGAACCACATTTGCTGAAGTTTTAGCACAATAATAATAATTAAAAAAGAGTACTGCACACTTTCTCTGAGGCTTTTTTTTTGTTTGTTTTTGGCCTTGACTTTTTGTCGAAACAGGTTTTGTGTGTCTGTACGTTTGTGTGTCTGTGCAGTTAGGATCACAGTTTCATACCTTTTGAAAAACACTGGTTATTTAATTTTGAAATTGCACAAGAAGGAGAATTTCCAAAACTTGTGGTCAATTTTCTGCTTGGAACCATTCTTATCATGTTTACATTGCTAATGAGGTTTGCAGTAAATTATCTGTGGGGAGAGCTTTTAGTATTTCAAACTTTTAATCCATTGTGAAGAAATTCCTGAAAAGTAGAACCTGAAGATTTTTTCCCTCTGTTGGAATTAGATCATTATCTCAAAATACCATAGGAGGAAAGAAAATTATATTGGAGGTATTTAAATTGCATCATTCTTAGAACAAGTAATTTTCCTAGAACAAGTAGTTTTCTTAGAACAAGCAGTTTTCAATCAATATAAACTCTACTCATGAAAACTATTAATTTAAAATCTTGAATTTTCTGACTCTACCTGTGCACATCTCAAGGGTTTTGAGCCACAAACTAAAAACTATTTTTACACAACAAGCTAACCAGAACAGTCAAATCGCTAACAGACCGTTAAAGCCATTTGTACCTTCGATAAGAGATGAGACTTGATTTTTCCACTAGATAAAATGTATTTTTAAGGCTGTTTGAAAATGCAAGCAGCCCAGGCAACGATTGCTCCCAGAGCAGTTTTGTCTCCTCCGAGAGGAAAACAAAACAAAACAAAGTGCTCAAGGTGGGAGGTGAGTGGAGGGCTCAACACGCCACTTACGGCTATGGGCAAAGAAACAGGCTTGACTGGGGGGAACTAAATTAATTTAATTCCAAATAACAAACCCCAAAATTAATAATTAAATTAGGGTAAGACAGAGAGAAAGTGAGAACCGTGAGATCTTTTACATATATATATATATATATAGAGAGAGAGAGA
>NW_010404945.1:11795-12004 GCF_000710305.1 Buceros rhinoceros silvestris | reverse complement strand
GCACCGGGAGGGGACCGGCACCGGAACGGGGACCATGAAGGGGGCACCGGGAGAGGGGCAGGGACGGGGGAGGATCGGGACCGGTGCCCACGGCCTCCGCTCTCCCCGCAGGTGCCGCGGGACCGGTGCTCCCTGTTCGACCCCGCGTTCTCGGCGCAGGAGGTGGCGGCACTGGGGCAACTGGGGCTGCAGGTACTCCCGGAGAACGA
>NW_010404945.1:9710-11616 GCF_000710305.1 Buceros rhinoceros silvestris | reverse complement strand
CAGCCCGGGACCCTTGCGAGCGACCTGCCTGGCCCCGCTGTAACGGGAGCTGTGGTTTTACCCTGCAGGAGGGGAAACACAGCGTTGAGGGCTCGGCCACGCTGTTCTACATGGTGCACTGCGGGAAAGCCCTGTACAACAACCTGCTGTGGAGGAACTGGTCCGCGGGGGCTCTCTCCAAGATGGTCATCATCGGAAACAGCTTCCGAGGGACCTGGGAGAGGTGCGGGCAGCCCTCTGGGCAGGGGCTGGGGCCACCACCAGCATTCTCACCTCCTGGCCTCCTTCACTCCTGGTTCTCATCACCTCTGACACCGATTTCCACATTTTGCTGTCATGGTCATCAACCGCCTCTGACCTTCTCTGTCCCGCTCCTCTGTCCAAAGCACAGTCCGCGTTCACAGGGGCGTCGTGTCTAATGCTGGTGTTTTGTTCTTCTAGGTTGTTGCCAAGAATACTGCAGCGAGATTACCCTTACATAGCAAAGGTATGAGCCAGGCAGCTTCTTCAAGTGGTTGGTTTGTGTTGGAAAAACACCTTTTCATGAGAAGGGAAATTAATTGCAGAGGGGGGGTATTTTTAAAACCTTTTTTCCTGGCTGTTACCAGGTAAAAATGAATTGATTTAGGGTCATTCTATAGCAAAGGTACGAGCCAGGCAGCTTCTTCAAGTGGTTGGTTTGTGTTGGAAAAACACCTTTTCATGAGAAGGGAAATTAATTGCAGAGGGGGGGTATTTTTAAAACCTTTTTTCCTGGCTGTTACCAGGTAAAAATGAATTGATTTAGGGTCATTCTACGATACCTGCAGAACACGCTGCACACAGGCGGTTGGCTTAACACCATCCTCCTCTTCACAAATGCTGAATGTTGCAGTGTACATAATTTTTCCCCCCAAATGCTCTTTAGGTCTTGCAGGGGACAGAGGAAGCGGCGCTGCCAGCACACCCCCGGTACCTGGACGTCTTCAACGACACCTCTGTCCACTGGTTCCCCCTGCAAAAGCTGAAGGAGCTTTCCCCTGAGGTGTGGGACTGCGTGGAGGAGCCAACGTACCAGGACTGCGAGGACTTGGAGATCATCAGGAGGGAGGACAGCGCCACTGAGTCCTGACCCCCCCTGCAGCAGCTTCCGATGTGAAGCTCAAGCATGGACAGCATCATCATGCTCTGCCAGAAGTGGCAGGAACACCGAGCGAGACGGGACATTTTTCTATCTTAGTTTTGTAATAAAAGGTAAAGCTGTGCTTTGGCTGACACTCACTGCACTGCAGCGAGCAGCTTTGACCCAGAGCTGCCTCGGAAGATACCCGTGCTGCACAAGGAGCGCTCCTGTGGTTCCCTCCCCTTTCCTGAAGGGGTCAAAGCCTTTGCATGTCCTGAGCACACTATGAGGCATTAGGAAGGAGGGTTATTTGAGGGGTTTGCAGTTGAAGGTCTTGGTGTCTAGGTCCAAGCTCAGGCTTATAAAAGCTCTCTCACAGGCAGGAGCCTCCAGCTGCTCTGTGCCACCGCAGTGAGCCCTTTAGCTGCTCTGGGAAGAATCAGGTCATTGCCCTCCAGGGACGAAAAGCCTCGGTTCTCCTCTGTGCCCTGCGCTGCCCCGTCCCACAGCACGTCTGCCTGTGAATTGCTGGGAAAAATCCCCCCTCCCAGCTCCATGGGCAGGCACCAGGCTGAGGGAGCCCCCAGCACACCCTGAGAGCAGAGGAAGGGGTCTTGGCAGAGAGGAGCCCGCTGTGGGAGGGACGTGGCTGGGACAGTGACTCTGGCTGGCAGCAGGCGAGAAGCAGCTGTGACATGGCTGGAGACCATCAGGTCTCAGCTAGAGCTCAGTCTCCTCTGCTGCTGGGGTGGAGAATGGCTCCGACAAGGGAACCTGGTCCCTTCTGATCTGCTGCTGCTGCCG
>NW_010404945.1:8802-9681 GCF_000710305.1 Buceros rhinoceros silvestris | reverse complement strand
GCTGCGGGGGTGGAGAAGGGCTCCGACAAGGGAACCTGGTCCCTTCTGAGCTGCTGCTGCTGCGGCTCAGTCACAGGTGACAATTACACGAGAGTCGCAGCCGCTCGTTCCTCCCTTAGCGCCGACTTCTACATATCATTTCATCTTAGAATCCTCGAGTCACTGTGGTTGGAGGAGACCTTTAGAGCATCAAGTCCAACCATGAAACGCTGCCTGGACAGCTCTAAGACAAGTGTCCTGCCACGCAGCAACAGCGTCACCCTGTTTACAAACCTGTCACCTCTTTATTCCAAGATACACGAAACAGAGCGCGATGGTCCCGACAGCGCGAGGCGAGAGTCACTTCGCCATGTCGATGAGGCTCTGCAGGGAGGTTGGCACCCAAGTCTTTTCTCCTTGCACAAACACAACGCCTCGGTCGATGTAGATCACGATCCTCCCGAAGGTGTAGAGCTGCTTCCCTTCGTGCCGCTTCCCGATCACCGGCATGAACACAATATTGTGCTCCTCGGCTTTGGTCTGAATCAGGTCCTTAAAGTTCATGGGCACGGAGCTGGCAGCCGCGCCGATGCCGCGCTGGGCCATGTTCTCGGCCTCGCGGCGCTCCTGCATGGCCTCGTACTGGAAGTCTTTCCTCCGCTCGGTGTGCGTAAGGTAGGCGATGTTCTCCCGAGCGCCCGGCTGCATGTACCCGCCTGGCCGGAGAAAGGAGACGCGTGAAAACAAGGTCCCAGGCTGTGCCTGGTGAAGGTCTGCAGGTAAACTCCAGTCCAGGAGACAAAGTCCATCAATAATCACAGAATTGTTTTGTTGGAAAAACCCCTTCAGCCCCCCGAGTCCCCCTGTTCCCCAGCACTGCCAGGTCCCCACTGCCCCCTG
>NW_010404945.1:4459-8537 GCF_000710305.1 Buceros rhinoceros silvestris | reverse complement strand
CCTCCCCTGGGGCAACTGGAGGCCGGTTCCTCTTGTCCTGTCGCTTGTTCCTTGGGAGCAGAGACCAATCCCCTGCCTCACTCCAACCTCATGAAATTCAGGGAGTTGTCAGAGCCAGAAGGTCTCCCCGGAGCCTCCTTTGCTCCAGGCTCAGGTCCCTCAGCCGCTCCTCAGTGCATTGTGCTCCAGACCCTGATTCAGCTCCGCTGCCCTTCTCTGGACACGCTCCAGCCCCTCAATGTCCTCCTGGGAGTGAGGGGCCCAAACTGAACCCAGGATTAGAGGTGCTGCCTCGGGGGGTGATCCCTGCTCTGCTCCTGCTGGCCACACCAGTGCTGGTACAAGCCTGGATGCCATTGGCCTTCTTGGCCACCTGGGCACACTGCTCTGAACCCTCCTTTAGCCATTCTAACTCATGCTGTTTCACACCATTTTTGCCATCGTGGTACAGACCAGCCAGGTGAACCTGAGAACTGCGGCAGAAGCAGCAGCATTTGGTACAACCCAAAGTGTACCTGAGCAGGCCCAGGAGAGGAGGATGCTGCACCGCTACTGGCAAAGGGAATATGCAAACAACAGCAAGAACGATGACAAAAAACACACCCCTCACAGCCAAAACATGACACTGCTGGCTACAAACAGCGACCGTGGCAAAATCAGGCAAAGGCTGGAGCAGCACCACGCTTTGGAATTCAACACCTCTCAGTGACTGACATAAAATATGCATCATCAGTTGCTTAACGGTGCAGGCAGCCCATCACCAAAAACCTCTTTCTGCTCCAGGGAAGCACAGACAGTGACTAAGCAGAACGTCACAGGCATTAGACACAGCAAGAAAAAACCCTCTTGGAATTCGCTGGGTGCGGATGCTGCAGGGCCAAACCTACAGCCTGGCTCACAAGGAGCCACCCTTGCTGAGCTGCCGTCACGGTGAGCAGAGCCATCGCCACGAGGCACGTACCAACACTGGAGGAGACAGCCCGGTTCATGATATCCAGAGCTTCGTTGAACTTGTCTTTGATGGACGGATGTGCCAACACCTGGTCTGAGAACATGGACTTCCAGCCCAGGTACCACTTGGTGATCTCCTCGTAATTGGGGCTGTTACTGAGCCAAGAGCACAGCACCTGCAAGACAACGACAGCATGGTTCGCAGGGGACTCCTCACCACCACTTCACTGGTTTAGTACTGAGCTCTCAGTGAAAGGACGGACCGTGACGGCCTAAGAAACGTGTTCTAATGTGTGAGGAGCTCCAAGTGGAGATCACCCCCTCGGGAGTTAAACCCCTCCAGCAGTTTCCAGGCAGGAGTCACTGAACACTTCAGGGTGAACCACACTCCTTTACTCAGCTGTGATTGTTCCTCACCTGCAGCCACTTTGGGAAGAAGTGTTTCTCCAGCAGCCCAACCAGACTGGAGACAGAAATCATCCCCTCCCAGTCAATCACCCAGTAGAAGGCATCCATGTGCTGCTGGTGAGGGTTTATGATGAGTTCGTTCAAACACATCCCTGGGAAAAGGGAGAGAAGAGTTAGAAAAGAACTCGACTCACAGTTTTATCACTGCCCTGACGTATTTCACCAGCACCACTCATGATGTCCTGCCCTGGGGTAACTCCAACCCTTTGCAACACTCCAGGCTGGGGGCAGAGCAGCTGGAGACTGCCTGGGTAAAAGAACCTGGAGGTGTTGGTGACAGCAGCTGAAGAGGAGCCAGCACTGTGCCCAGGGGGACAAGGTGGCCAACAGCATCCTGGCTTGTACCAGCACTAGTGTGGCCAGCAGGAGCAGAGCAGGGATCGCCCCTGAGGCAGCACCTCTAATCCTGGGTTCAGTTTGGGCCTGTCGCTCCCAGAAGGACATTGAGAGTCTGAAGCGTGTCCAGAGAAGGGCAGCGGAGCTGGATCAGAGTCTGGAGCATAATGTGCTGATGAGCAGCTGAGGGACCTGGTGACATTGAGCCTGGAGCAAAGGAGGCTCCGGGGAGACCTTCTGCCTCTGACAACTCCCTGACAGGAGGGTGGAGCGAGGAGCAGGGGGTCGGTCTCTTCTCCCCAGGAACAAGCAAGAAGATGAGAGGAACCAGCCTCCAGTTGTCCCAGGGGAGGTTGAGGTTGTCCCTGAGGAACCATTTCTGTCCCGTTGGGGTTGTCCCAGCCTGTCCCAGGCTGCCTAGAGCAGTGGTGGAGTGCCCATTCCTGGAGGGGTTTCCCCAGCCGTGTGGAGGTGCTGCTGAGGGACAGGGGTCAGTGGGGACCTGGCACTGCTGGGGAACGGGGGGACTTGAGGAGCTCAAAGGATTTTTCCAATGAAATGACTGGATGTCTCTGGGTGAGCAGCACCTGCACTGCGCACCACCCTGAAAGGACATTCAGGATCTTTAAACCATTTGGCTGATCCCTGCCACCAAAAGCCTGCGCTTCCATTTCCAGTGGTTACAGTTCGCTGCCGGAACTGAAAATATTCAGCTGTTCTGTAGACCACGGAGCCTTTCAGCCCGTCTGCACGGGTGAAGGGGGAATCACCTCACCTTGTGGTTGAAAGCATTAGCAAACACCAACCAGCAGAGGAGTAACAGCGATGTTTTATCGCTTGGTCCTGTCTGGCAGCTACATGATATTCTGCTCAGGTGAAGAACAGAGAAATCAGATGATTTAGAAAAACAAGACAGAAAACACTGAGAATCATCAGAGTGCTTCCCTGCATTCCCTGAAACATCTGCCAGAAACAAACTGCACAGCAGCAAAGACGTGGGCTTGGTCTGAACTCAGGAACAACATGCTCTGCAGAACCTCTGGCCACCACGCGTCTTGTCTAGGGATAAGGGAGAGGTAGCACCCGGCAGAGTCCACAAGTGCAGCACTGTTGGGCTGCTCTCACCTAGTTTAGGCACGATGTTCTTGACCATGAAAGCCTCCCAGGAGCCCGGCGTGAACACGTCTTTCCAGGGCTGCAGGATGAGCTTGGCGGAGGCATCGCTGGGATGCCACTTCTGCAGGGCATTTGCCAGCTTGTTTCGGATGGGGGAATACAGCGGCTCCCGCCGGGAGGGCTGCAGGATGAGCTTGGCGGAGGCATCGCTGGGATGCCACTTCTGCAGGGCATTTGCCAGCTTGTTTCGGATGGGGAAATACGGCGGCTCCAGCCGCGCCTGCATCAGGGGTAGCCAGGGGTGGATCCACGAGTGGATGGGGACGGTGTCTGTCAAAGGATTCCAGCTTTCAACCTTAAAGTTAAACAAAAAGGACTAAAATAAGACCATCCACTAGCACCAAGTCTTGCCAGATGCAAATTCAGCCATAACGCAGCCCTGTAACTCCCGCGCGCACCCACAGAGGCAGCAAACCCTCATTCTCGAGGTTCCGCTTGACTGAAATTCAGCGCACGGCTTTGTTCCGACACAGCCCTCTTGTCTTACCCCTCTCCTCCCACCTCACCTCCTTCTGCAGCTTGGGGAAGATGAGCTGATCCAGGATGTTATCCAGGATCCAGACGGGAACAACGTTCACCCAGCTGTCCAAGAAATCCACCATCGAGCCGCAGTTCCTTGGCTGCCACTGCGCCACGATGGTTCTGACGTAGGGCATCCAGATTTCCCACATCAGCCTGGAAAAAAATATAAATAAACCAAAGTCAAGCTTAAAGCTACAGCCCCGGGCCTCAACACACCAAACGGTGCCCGCTGTTTAAAAGGTTCTTTTTTATACAGCTGAGTTCCAACAGAACTCGCTTGTATCTCTTTCTTTTCCACTCCCAAGGAAGCAGCTCTGGAAGACGCTGCCCAAAGCACAACTCGTTTGCTCTGTACCTGTGAAAAGCATCTGTGGACAGGTCCTGCCCGCCGTGTGACAGCAGCTGGTCGTTTTCCAGAAGGCTCTTCCACTTGGCTATGATCTCTGTGCCGTACGTGCAATCCTGGAAACAATAACACATGAGCAGCCTTGATCCCTTTTCACTCCTTCCAGCTGGCGCCTACAAGGAGCAGAGCGATGCTACGCTCGGCTGCAGCCCGCGCTCTCACCCACTATGGAAAGAGCCTGCAGCCATGATCCCCCTCAAAAGGAACAGCCCACAGCAT
>NW_010404945.1:0-4346 GCF_000710305.1 Buceros rhinoceros silvestris | reverse complement strand
AGAGCATAGTCTGAACTATCTCCCCAGAAACAAGCGACCAGACAAGAGGAACTGGCCTCCAGTTGCTCCAGGGGAGGCTGAGGTTGTCCCTGAGGAGCCATTTCTGTCCCGTTGGGGTTGTCCCGGCGTGTCCCTGGCTGCCAAGGGCAGTGGTGGAGTCCCCATCCCTGGAGGGGTTTCCCAGCCGTGTGGAGGTGCTGCTGAGGGACAGGGGTCAGTGGGGACCTGGCGGTGCTGGGGAACGGGGGGACTCAAGATGCTTAAAGGGCTTTTCCAACCTAAATGAACTCTCTGATTCTTTTTCAGGCACAGCGAGAGAGAGTTCAGCCTCTCGCCTATCACAGCTGAAGCAGCACTGAGAACAGCCAGCACACCTCTGACCGGCCGAGAGACAGACCTCATCTGCTTCTGCCAAAACACAAGGACTAGAGACCTTCATCGACCTTTTCCTCCTGACACCAGTGAAAGGGATCGATTTTAACCCTGCGAGCTCCCGAATCATTATCTGCATCGCAGAACAGCAGCTCCCAGTCACAGCTGATGTCTGAGGGCAGCTGCAGAGCAGGGCTGGGACTGGGTTTCTGTCCTTCTCTCCAGACTGATGAGGAATTTAGGACAAGGCTACTTAAGCCCTCCAGTAAGAGCTGCAGAGAAATCAAACCACCACACACCTTGAGGGGATCCCAGTTCTTGAAGTGCTCTTTCATGAGCGGGTAGACGATGGCCACGGCCAGGTCCACCCGGTCAGACATGCGGTACTCCTCGTAGTACTTGTCTTGAAGTGTCTCGAAAATCTTTGCGCACTCGTCCAGGGTCAAGGGGTTCTCACAGCCGGGCTGCATTCTCCTCTCGCACTCCTCCACCATCTCCAGCACCCTGCTGAGGTTGCGAATCGCCGTCTCCTCGTGCGAGAGCACCTCTGCCATCTTCTCTATCTCGTGGGTCAGGTTGACCACCATGTCCCTCTCGTACTGCAGCTGCCGGTCGTTCTGGATGATCTCCTGCTCTGTGATGTCGATAAGAAGCTGCAGGTTGTGCTCCAGCTCGGGCAAGGCAAAGCCCTGGGGCTTGGAGTCTTTGCCCAGGGGCTGCTGGGGGCTGTCGTCTGGGATGTTGTGCTTGTGGCTGATTTGACTGTAGCTGTAATAAACCTTTTGTTCCCGGCCCGTCATGTCTATAACCTTCCAACAAACGAGAAGAAACAGGTCTCAGAACACCCTGTATCTCGTGTTTAGAAAAAAAAGGAGGAAATCCCTGACTCCAGACTGAAAACTGGAGAGTTCCAAGTACCGTAATTACTCCAGCAGACTACCAGTGACTACCAGTACACACTGGGGGACTGGGGATTTGGCCTCCGCAATGGCCAACTCCAGAGACAAGAGCTGGAAGGAGTAAGAAACAATCTGGAATGGGAGCTGAAGAGTCTCCTCTCCCGATCTCCATTTCACCATCTCAGCAAGCAAATCCACAAGCAGTGCTGGGGGAGTGGCTGGTGCTGGGGCGCTCATGACCTACCAGCAGTGCTGGAGCCTTCGCTGATGCAAAGTCTCATGTGTTTTTGTACTTGTTTTTAAGGCATGTTATTTTAGATGAATGATTTTATTAAGTGCCTGCAAGAGAAATCTCTCCCTGTCCCTTCGAGCTAGATGGTTCAAACTACGTGTTTAGTTGCACAATCCCAGTAAGGACATGGGTGAGTGTTTTACGTATGACAAATGTGACACAATTAGACTGAACTTGCAATTAAAAAAAAAAAAACCTCAACCACCCACATTTAAGCTAATTTGCATTTTTCTGAGGCCAAAGAGCTTGCTTAAAACCAAATCCAATCTCCGAGGCAACCCAGGGGGCTATGACGTGATTCCGGGGTGAGTCCGAGGCCCTGCAGGTCAGGAGGCTGCAGGCAGACCTTCTGAGCGGGTTCCTGAGGGCTCAGTTCCACTCACGACACCAAAGCAGACAAACCTCACTCTGGGGTTACCAACCCTACCTTGACCTGAGACAGCTCCTTCTGAGGGGCTGAAAGCTTCTTGTTGATCCTGCCCTTGGCTTTCAGTTCCTCCACTGTCTTATAGCTGTACTTGGGCTTCTTCTTGCCTCCGTTAGGATCCTTCCGCCACTGACTGAGCTCTTTTTGAAACTCCTGGATGAAAACAAAGCAGAGTTGGGGTTGCTGCTCATTATCTTGCCTCTATTTTCTAGAGGGCGCCAGCTCAATGACAGTGCAGCAAAACAAGCAGGGAAGCGGTGAAGCTCGGTGCCGGGTGGGCTCAGATGCTGTGGTCCAGTCACCCGCCCCATTCCCTTTTTTCTTTTAATTTAAACAACAGACAAAGGCTCTTCACCTGGGGGGCTCTGAAGGTGGGGTTCTAGCAAGACCACGGGGATAAGTGAGCCAGAAACAAGAACATCAGAGTGAGGAGAAACATGACGAGAAAACGCTGTTATCGAAAAGGAGCCCGAACAGTTTTCTGTGACACAGAAGCTGGCACCAGAACTGAATTTTGTACAGCAGGAAAACAGACAGACCAAAAATCACTCAAATACCTCCTCGGCTTCCTCCTCTGAGTCCACCACAGGGAAGTCTTGCAGAGACTGGCTCGTCCTTTCGGAGCCGTAAGCCCCCACAGCTCCTTTGCCTTTCCTCTGCTTGGCCTCAATGGGGTTGATGATACCTGAGGGGACAACAGTGACGTCAGGAGCAGTTTGCTCCCCGAGGGAGAACAGCGAGGGCTTTTCCTGCAGCTGTCACAGCACCAACACCCAGCCTGGAATTCCGCCTCTGCGGCTGTGGCCTCTGCTACCGCCTCACTCGTTGAGCAGCGGTGATAAACCCGTCAATTCCAGCACCCCCCAAACAAACCCAAAGCAGAGCACTAGTCACACCTGCACCTCACTGCTTTTTAATCCTCTCTCAGAACACCACAGCTCCTTTTCTGAGAGCTGACGCTCTTGGAATTCGTCTTTTCTTCCCCCTTTTCTCTTGCAAAATAGCACGAGCATAAACCTGGCCCCATTTTGAGTCAACACAACTGAATCTTCTCAGGAGGACTCAGCTCTCTTGTAAGAGACGGAGGAGCGCAGGAGGGAAGCTGTAAACTGGTGGGGATGGCAGTTCTTTAAAGAACCCAATCTCTTCTCCAGCCTCTAGTGAACAAGAAACGACCCAACACCCCATCACAGACCTTGCGCATTCTTCCCGAGCCCTCTTCCGGGGACGTAACCCATCTTCTGGAGGAGCTTCTGCCCGATCCCCTTCGTGTGTCTCTCCCAGCTGCCAAAATCCACGAATGATTTTGTGCCCCCCACAAAGCCTTTTTGGCTGGGCTTGAAGTTACCACCCTGTGAAAACAAAGCAACCGACCCCACATGACCGCAGGGCATCGTGACAGCCAAGCTCCAGGATTCCACTCCAAAGGAAGGTTCTGCCCCCATGCTGCCCAGCTCACTACACCCTGCCCTGAGGGTCCAGCCAGCCCTTCTCCTCGAATCCCTTAGGTGGGAAAGGGGGGTCCTGACAAAGCCCAGAGTGACAACCTGGCCCCATCAGGCTCTGCCACCCACTTCAGCTGGAGGTGCTTCCTGATTCTTTCTGTGTTTGAAGAAAATAAGAGTTTGACTGTTAATCCATGATGTGCCTGGACTGGTCACGCTGATCTGGGAGACTTAAACGGCAGAAAATCATGGGCACACTTTTATTTTAACCTCAGCTGACCAAAGGGAACGTTAAGGAAGGAAAAAGGGCCTCAAAGGAGGGATGTTCCCCAGGACACACAGAGATACCTCAGAAAAGCTACAAAAGACAGAGAAAACACCTCCCTTGACTGCAGCCACCACGTGGGGTTCCCTGGTTTAACCATTTCTCCCTTTCTTTAGTGCTCTATTATTGGTTCAGCTTAAATTTCACAAACAGATGGAGAAGAACTGCAGAATTCTTGGATAACTCACTGTTTTTAGCTTCTTGGGCACAAACTCTTTCGGGATTTCCTCCTGCTTCACAGGCTTTTCATCTTCGTCAGAATCTTCCTCTGACAAATCCTCAGCCGCTGACTTTTTCAGCCCGGCGCTGATGAAGTTCACGGGGGCTGAGTAATCCCTGGAGCTACATCAAAACGAGACCTGTCAGGGAATTCTGTTCCAGGGGACCCACACGCATTCCCAGAGCAGCCTAAGGACTAGTTTGCCTTAGACCTCCCCCTTAAAACGAAATATGAAACATCAACGAACAGTTTGACGCTGGTTCTTCCAGGAAATAAGGGTCTTCCCCCCTGGGCAGCAGGGACATGCTCACACAGGTAAAGTCACAGAATTACAGAACCATTTGGGTTGGAAAAGCCCTTTCAGCT
>NW_010404944.1:499-762 GCF_000710305.1 Buceros rhinoceros silvestris | reverse complement strand
CACACTCCGCAGCACCTGTACAGTGGACTCAGACACACGTGTACATGCCCACACGCACGGTGCCTCCGGGGCACCGCAGCACCGGGGTGAGGATGGGCAGATGTATAGCATATATTTTTACATGTACAATATCTAGATGTGTGTAAAAGTGTGTGTAAAAATATATACCCTGTGTGTAACCAGATGACTATTTTTTCCGTATCTCCCTGCTCTCTGGGTAGAGGAAGGATTGCAAAATATTTTTTAGCCCATTTTCCCCTTTG
>NW_010404944.1:0-224 GCF_000710305.1 Buceros rhinoceros silvestris | reverse complement strand
TTTTCTTCACTTGCTCGAATGAGTCGGGAGATTGTGCGCTACTTTCATGGGGGTGGGGGTAGAATCCCAGAGCAGTTTCAGCGAAGGGTGTTGGTGATCCAGAAGGCAAAAAATAAAAGTGAAATCCTAAATCATGTCTGCGTGCCCGCTGTCTGAGTGGTGTCCGGGCGTAGATTCCTGCCCTCTCCCGGGTGGATCCGCGTCCCTGCGCCCCTGGGCCACAG
>NW_010404943.1:526-752 GCF_000710305.1 Buceros rhinoceros silvestris | reverse complement strand
CAGGAGCGTGGAGCTCCGGCTCCACTCCGCGTCTCCCCCCGCTGTGTCCCCACGAAGCCCCCGGTCTGCTGTGCGGCTTTCGGGGGGGTTTGGGGAGCCCCGGCTCAGCATCGCTCCCCGGCGCTGCAGTAACGGAGCTCTCCCTTAGAGGTCAGCGCCGCATCACCGTGGACCAGCCCGCCCCGCAGGTGGCAGCGAGCCCCGCAACAGGAGGGGACTTGGTTCA
>NW_010404943.1:0-213 GCF_000710305.1 Buceros rhinoceros silvestris | reverse complement strand
GGCCGGCTCCAGCCCACGGTTTTGGGGGGGTTAGGGATGGTTTTTGGGGGGGTTGGGATGGGTTTTTGGGGAGCAGGAGGACCAGAGACTGGTCTTGCTGCTGCTGTGATACTTTCCATCCCCAAAGCATCCGGGATGCCCTCTCAGCAGCCTTTCCTTTTCACTGAATTCCCCCTTCCCTTCTTCTCCTCTCTAACAGACAAATACAACTGA
>NW_010404942.1:44731-58827 GCF_000710305.1 Buceros rhinoceros silvestris | reverse complement strand
AATATAATTTTGAGCAAATATCATGAAGTTTCCAATAAAGCAATGGGAACCAGCAACATGGAGAGGATGGAACAACAGGCTGCCAGACAAGCTAAAATGCCAAGAAAAGGGGACAATTTGTCAACACTACAGTACATTACT
This sequence comes from Buceros rhinoceros silvestris, assembly GCF_000710305.1. NCBI lineage: Eukaryota > Metazoa > Chordata > Aves > Bucerotiformes > Bucerotidae > Buceros > Buceros rhinoceros. The sequence continues at coordinate 58,686 of NW_010404942.1, read as the reverse complement.
ATCTCAGAAAAAGGGAAAACTTTTTCCTCACTCATAGAGGAAACACTGCAAGATCAGAAGAAAAATCTCTGCTTTCCTGACAGTTTGCTCTTACAATCTAGATCCCAGATGCTCAGCCCTGTCCTCTGCCAAGAAGTCTTTCTCCCTTGGCTGCAGGAGCCAAAAACAGGACACCTCCATTATGGAGTTTCTGAAGTGTTGGCAGCTGTCCCATGGTCTGCTGCATCTGCCTGTCCGCGTAGCAGACTCAGGAGAGAATGGGATGTGGAATAATGGACCAGCTCATTTCTTGCTCCCCTTCAGAGGCTGTCCCATACACTTCAGCTGGAGCAGCGAGCAGAGAATCACAATTGCATCTCTACACAGAGCAGAGGAGATGAAGATGTATGCCTTGTTCTCTGCTACACTAATTATTGGAGTAATTACTTTCAGCAACACAGTGGAACAGATTACATTTCAAATCATTGAATTCAATTTGCATGTTTTTTTGTGATGTCTTCTTCCCCATATTTACATGAAAAATGTTTGAGAAAACAAACACATTATTCATTATCTTAATTTGAAAAGTTTTCTTTAATTGATGAATTACCAGAAAAAATGTAGTGGCAAAATTTCCTTTTCCTAATGAAAGCATTCTTAAACCAGCACTATTAAAATGGCAAGGAGTTTACTTTAAATTAACCCAATATATCTTTATTTCTTTCAAATGTGAGTTTGTTATGAAAACACAGGGACACGGTCCATAGTCCAAGGATACCTAATGTAATGGCAGGTTGAATATTTAGTTCTAATTCTTAGTGAGAACATATAATTATTGGCTCTGAAATATTAATGTCTGGGTTAAATTGCAATTCATATTCTTGTCTCTTTTTCAGGAAAAAGTATATTCCATAAGTAGATGTGTTTGGTGATGCTTGTTTACTCATTTTAGTTCTCGACTGAGCTGTACTGGCTGGTGCATTACACTGAAGAAGAATCAAATTTCTCTTACATCGTGCCTTTACCTGCAAATAGAAGTTGATATCTTCTCTGTGTGAGATGGTGGGTGATTTTCACGTGGTCGTAACAGGGGAAGGAGTCATTGGGGCTGAAAAATAAAATTAGGCATTTAATTCCATTAAAAAACAAATCAAAATGGTAGTTATATTCAGGGGATGATATTAATGGACCCAAAAGTCATTCCAGGACTCACGGCTTGGCTTCGCAGACGAAGATTTGGGAAGGGCTTTACCCACGCTTACTGCAAGCGCGCTAATGGCTGAAAAGGCCAATGAGGGATAGGCAAGACCGGTTGCAAAGAGCACACCGGCAGGTCTCCTTGGGTGGTATAGTCGAGGCACAGTTCTTTCTGCACTGTCTTTTCTCCTCGAGACTGATTCTACGCGTGGTCTCAAAGGAGACAGCAGCATTATGTATGGTGTGTCTCCAAATCTCCTGATTGGAGGCCAGGGTGGACTATTCCAGGACTATATCCTATGTATTTGCTGCTGAACATTACAAAGATGGAAAGAGCAGCATATATGAGAAATTAAAAGAATTGTGGAAAAGCAGCAACACTCAAAGCTAGAAATACTGTCCTCAGGAAAGTTTCATGCTAGGTTTCTGCGGTAAGCCACTGCTATCTTATAAGTGGCTTTGCCTGACGCATTTCTGAAAATCTTCTAGAAAAAGGAAATAGGAAATATTTGTCTCAAACTGAAGATCATATCCCATTAATCCTTAACTTGAAATGGCTGTGATTATGGCTGGGAAAATACAGTCTATTGTCTTACAGGGAAGCTTAAAAGTAAAAGAAGATCAGACTTAATATAGATATCTTCCCCATTTTGTGTCGTAATAACACCAATCTCAACAGAATTGTGTTACAAAACCACATTATCTCACTGAAGAAGAAAGAATAAAATCTTAAACCTGTAGCTTCTGAAAGAGTCAGCAAACATAAGCTTCCCAACATGTAAGTGGTGGTGGGATCATGACCTTTAAGTTTTATTTGTGATGCAGGCGGATAAGTTAGGTACTGCTTTGGACTGGGTGAGTGCTACTGGGTGAGCAACTACTCATGTTGTGGATGGAAACCTCCTCAGGCCTGAATTTTTCTCATGCTGTCCCAAGAATATTCCTGACGTATCTTCACTCTTCATTTGTGTTCTTTATAACACTTCATGAACCATCCTCTTTCATCCCATGACATGTTCTTCCATTGAAATCTCTTAACTCAGTATTACTAAAACAAGAAATGCCTCTAGAGAACTAGAATAATGGAGTGGAGCAGTGGGGCAGGGAAAGAAAATATAACGGTAGTTTCTCAGATATTCAGCAGTTGCCTTTGTCAAATACACAAATCACTGAATGCACTGAGCAGGGTGTCCCCATGTTTATGTCAACACACTGTGATCTCATCATACTCTCTGTATCTGCAGCGGTTTTTCTACAAAAGTATTTAATTTGCAGTGATTCATGGAATTTCAGTCAATTTTAGCTACTGACCCTTAGTAGAGAATTATATTTTTGTTAATCCTGGGCATTGTGTGAGGACTTCAGCCCTTAATACTTTCACTGAGAAAGTAGTTTAAAATTGTACGTAGTTTGCACTATGGCTCAGATGATGAACCAATTAAGACTTATCAAGTCTTAAACCTGCATGGAATTTAATACTCACTTTCTTCAAAGCAGTCTCTCTGCCAGTTCTCTTTTTTTTTTTTCCTGAGAGTTGTTCTTATTCCTCTAATAGGATTATAATTTACAACACATTATGTGAATTTTTAACTACTATGACCCTTGAAAATGTCTGGGTTCATCAGTGCTATCAAATGTACTTTGTACCAATTATGGAGTAGGATGAGGGGTCTCGCTAGTTAGTTGCGTCTTTACTAATGTAAACGTTCAAGCATGGTGTAACTGTGGGTGTCTGGATTACAAGGATATCATATGTTTTTTGAACTGGATTCTTAAGGATTCTTTAGGCAGTGTTGTACTTAGATTTGAGAGTGTAGATGAGTCCTGTAGAAGTCTCTTGCTATACTTCAGGGTCAGAGCTTTTAGTTTCTAAATTACTGATTCCTTAGGTTCATGGATCTAATATAGTAATTTAAACTTACACAGTAACTGTCAATTTGATCTTTACAAGGATCTTCACAGAATTTGTTAAAACTTCATCCCTTATTCATATGAGTAGATCACTCTTAAACGTAAGACTCCACATGGCTAACAAATAAGGCTGTAACTGTATACACCTTACCTGCAAAAGCATTATAAAAAAACCCCATAAAGTGTATAGGCACTAGTCAGTTACCCAATTCTACCATTTGATTTCACATTGTCATTCACTGTATTAGCAAAATAGTCGTTCTCCAATATTTAGGGTTACTGGAAGTTGATAAATTTAAAATATTTTAAATGAGGACAAATTTCAATACCTCTTCATTGGTAATGGAAAACAAGATTTTTAAAGAATTTTAAAGAAAAATTTTAGAAGTTTGTGAAATATTTTTAGGAGGTCTTTTTTTTTTTTAATGGAATAAGGATTTTTACAGTGTGTTACACTGCTGAAAATTTTTCCTGGTCAAAAGAGTAAATCCTCTTTTAAAATTGATGTTAAAAGAGTAATCCTTTGGATGTATTTTCTATAGGATCTTGACCTATACATCTTTAGGGCAACAAATACACACGTGTATATATAAACTGCTTTTATTTCCTGGACTAGCCCTGTTATGTCTATTCTGTCATTCATGAATCAGCTGTAGCATATTTCTAAGAGCAAACAAACATTAATTAGACATGCTCTGTGTCAGCATATGTGCTGCTATTCAAGGTAGCCATATAACTTCTGGTCCAGATTAAAACTAGATACATTCTTTGCTTTTACTGCTGTATTTGGAAAATTGTTGCAGAAACTTTTGCCTAGTCTACAGCCAAAATGTATTTCTGGCTGTTGGTCTTATGTCAAAGTGCTTTAAATAACCAGAAAGACCACTAGACTGTCAATGTGCTGGAAAAAATTAAACAGGTAAGTATAATGGACACAGATTCTCCACCCCCTTTTTCTTTTTTTTTTTTTTCCTTTTTGGAACTGTTTCTTTTTTGCCTAAAAATAAATTTAAAAAAAGTATTCTTGAAAAAACAACTGGACTAAGGGATGTTAAGTGTTGTATGAAGAGACATACTTCCCTATCCATATTTTTTCTTTTCACATAACAGAGAGCTAGGATTTTTCAACTAAACCAACTGAAATAGGATTTAGAACCTGAAACGCCAGTGGAACTGCTTTTGTCTTTGAAGCCAGACAATTCAGAAGAACTACTTATGCCTTTAAAATTGAACACTGCAGAACCAGGTTGAATTGGTGCTTTAATTATGTTTACTGACCAGAGGTACTTAAACTGATTTTCTAAAAAACATTAGAAAATCGAGGCCATCTATAATGAAACAAAGCCACTTTTGTCAAACATTGGAACATGCTGTCCAAGAAGTTGTGAGATTTCCAGCTTTGGAGATTTTCAGAACTCACCTGGAATAGATCGTGAACAACCTGCGCTAACTTGACACTAGTCTTGCTTTGGCAGGTGCTGTGAACATCCCATAATCCCTTCCAGACAAAGTTGTCCTTTGAAATCTATGAAGCATTTTGAAAGAGGGTAAGCATCATTACTATGCAGAGATGTCTCAAACAATTTCCAATGTTTTTAGACGATAAAACAGCTACGACATATTCTTAAAGATCCGTATAACTGAGGAGTGCATAAATCTGTATGACCAAGAAATCTGAGGTCTTTGGAGTTTTGCATTTGAAAATGTTGATTGTATATCTTATATCTTAATCGTGCTTTTCTTTTGTGGATGTCATTAAAGCAAAGAAAGATGTTTTGTATGCAGAATGAACTTGAAAATACAAATAGAAAATCAATTTATTTCTCTAAATTAAGAGATATGGGAATTTTCTAATATGTTTGACCTTTTAAACATACATATTTTATTTGAAGCTTATTGAAAATTTTCCTAAGAATCAACTTCTATGTTAAATCCAAATATCCATGTGTATCAAAACAGAATGGATGAACTCCCAACCTCCACCACTAGAAGAATCCCCTAGTAATAGCCCAGCCATTTATTCTGAGAAATCTGTATTTTTAACTGCCAAATCAAAGGTTGACATTTCCAATAAGATCCATTTCGTAACAAAAAATATACCTACCCCTTTTGGAGTCTTATGATTCAATTGTATGCACAAATAGTCAGAGAAATTCTTCTTCCAGTCTTTTCATCTCTACACTGTATCAAAAGAAGCACATTTATAGTTTAATATTTCATTGTGCATAGGAGAAAAAGAATATGCAAGGTGTAACCAGTAATCCAATAAACAGGCCATGTATCATTAAATAACTATTCTTCAGGAACTCAGCTTGCCAATCTAGAAAATAACAGTATTGTCATTCCCTGCCCAGCCCCAGCCATGCTAGAGATACAATCACAAAGCAGTCGACCAGCAGTGTCCAGCATCTGTGCATTTTGCTCTTACAGCATTTTATTTTACATCTCCCCGTGTCCTAGAGACCAAATGGAGGATGTTAATAACCAGCTGTGTCTCTTTTGGAGAGATCACCTTGCTGAGGGAATTCACACCTACAGTGAGTCCCTCACACCAGCATTCCCTTGGTGACTTTCTAGGAAAAAATTCCTCTTGGTCCTCCTAACAGCCCTGTATGTATACTCTAAATCTCCCACTATCAAACTCTCCAAGGCTGCATGGGACAACATGTAGCTACTTTATCTCTGAAAAATTATCTTTAGCTATTTTTATCTTCTAAATGATGGTGGTAAAGTTAACCTCTGAACTTCTTACTGATGTGGCATGATACTGTGACTTATGGAAAACCCAAGTACTGTGTAAATACACATATTTCTTCTATACTGAATTAACCTCTGACAGTTAAGTGCCCAATAGGCACTGACCTGAAAGAACAGATATTAGAATAAATAGCTACCAGTATTCCGTAAAACCAGGCAGAACCCAGCTGTGACTGTTTGTTGAAGACTGTTTGTGTCAAAGATGATCTTGAATTAAGAACAGTTTGACAGTTACTCAAATGTTTCTTAATTTTCGAAAATTCAGTTATTTCACTACAACATAAGTTACTTGGTAATGAAATTACAATTTTTTAAAATTAATGTTGACAAAATTTCAAGGAATAAATATAATTTTACAGTTCATTTATATTTAGCATTGAAATATGCTTCTAAAGCTCTGTCTCAATCAGTGCAGACTATGTTTTCCACTGCTGTCTCTTTATTGTTCTCTCAGAGATAACAGGTGAGAATGGAAGGTGTGGTATGTAGTATTTTTAACTTAATAAAGAAATTTGGAGAGTAGTTCTCAAGAACAGAAGCTTCGTACACAACTTAAATCTACTTTTCAGCAACAATCATCAGAACTACTTTCTCTTTATCCCATTTTCATAGCACTATTCACACTGTTGGAAATCAGCAGTGTTAAATGCAGTAGACTGGTTCAACAAAAATAATATGCCCTGCCTTCCTCTCTGTAAGGAACCAGTATTTTTAAATCATCCTTGCGAACAAAACAGATGAACAAAAAATGCCCACCTTTGCTTTTATAACTGTACCTTCCCTAAGAGCTTTTGTTCACTCATCTCTGTCCATCAGACTCTCCTGTGCCCACTGAATTCCTCAGGGTAGACTTGGTCCAAGGGAGCCAGCCAGGAGCAGAAGGTGATTATGCTTTGTCAGAGATATAGTTCATGCCAGCCCTTTCCCAGTGCCTGTTTGGGAGTCATGAGTATTGCAGCTACTGAGGACAATCTCAGTAGTTGGTTCTATGCAAGCATTTGGGGCTACCGTGATGCCCAGGACACAGTATAAGGCAAAGGGCCAGATCTAGACCAATCCAGGCAGTTAATTGCACCTCTGTACTAAAGTACCAGAAGTCACTGCTGTATAGGGTAGTATCTTTTTGTCCTATTGAAGAAACATTTTGTAGCCAAACTCTGCTTTTTTTTTGAGAATAAAAAATGTTACCCATAGCTAAATCACTTAGTAAGAGTTTGGCAGTATTATTTCTCTCCTTTTCCAGACAACCCCAAGTATATTGATTAAAGGACGGTGTTGCTTTAAAATCACAGTGAAAATGCTGGTACCATATTTGGTCAGAAAATAATGCTAGAAGCATTTCTGAGAGGATATTATGAAGATGCAATGGCATAAGGTCAGCTATAGTTTTTGAGGTGAAACAAAACATATAAAGATTAAAAAAAAAAGCTGGAACGGGTAAACTTAAAAATTGTAATTTTTTGCAAGATTTCTTTTACATTCTTAAATTTGCATGAGTAATTACTTTTACTTAGAAAAGGAAGAAATGTTGACTTGTTTTATCTTCTGGAAGTATGCAAAGCACTTAGTGAAGGAAAATTTCAACATTTTCAAAAGTAAAAATGTGAATTTTCCCTGTCAAAGAGATGACAATTTCAAAACTGAAGGCAGATGCAGTACAAACTTAAAAAAAAAAAAAAAGATTAAAAAGCTGATTAAAACCTGATAGTTTTTACCCTTCTTTTTTTTTCCATTTAGAGTATTCATCTAGGTTTGAGATAGAAATGTGGTTTATATTCACAGAATAAGTATGGACGCTGATCTCTGCCTGGCTGCTGCATCTTAAAATGCATCTGGGAAAATGTAGAAATATATCAGAATGATGTCACAGGATAAAATAGTAGGGCTGGCACTGGTAAGTCCAGATGGCCAGTGATCACAAGGCAGTAGTAGAACAGCAGGTGATCAGAAGAATAGTAAGAGACACCGACTGAGAAGACAGGAAATTTTCAGCTACTACACTGAATAGTATTTCAGCACAGCGGTTGAAATAATGGCGGGGAAAATACTCAAGGCACCTCCATAGCCTGCTGGCTATGTCTGGGATAAGTGAGATTTGTCCTGCAGAAACAGAGCAGAGTGGAGTACAGAACTGAAAGAGCATGTGCTGAAGATATTCTCAGCTGAACTGAGGTTACTGTTTAAGCAAACTGGGGTTAGTCAACAAGAGGTTCAGAAATGCCAATTCTAATCAGAAATATTAATTTCAAATACAATTTGCAGCTCTTGCATTGTGAGAAGAGATTGCCACTAGGTGAATTCTCCATGTTATCCATAAAGCTAATAAAATCAGCTTCTTATGTAGTACACATCTCTAACCAGATATCATACCTTACTGAAGACCTAAGTTTGACTTCCGGCAACATTAAGGGATAAACTACATTTTAAAAAGTCATCTGCTTTATAAGAGTACATATATTTAAAAATTACATTTATTTTTAAACATTTCTTTCTTCTATTGTCACTCCAAACAATGAGAAAATGGGATTTCAACTTCCTCAAGAAAGAAGTTCTATACAGTCGTATTTAATGTGTGAGTTCTTCTGGAGGCACATTCACTTCTTTTGAATCTGTTGGTAGATACAAAAAATGAAAGAGAAACAGAAGCCTCTAAATTGTTGAGTTTTCTGAAAACAAACAACTTCCACAAAGGAAAGTTTCCCCAAACTCTGCTTTCACTCCTAAGTAGACACAAATGACTCCAATCTTCATACATAAATATGTAAGAATACTGACTCCATAATATCTAATTCAGATAAAATATTTAGCCCTTGTACAAGGCCATCAGACAATACTTAAGAAAAAACCCAACAGGGCTTCTCTCTTTCTTCTTCCCTTTCTTCACCACTGCTGAATACAGAGCATACAATATCAAAATGTAGACTAAATGTGGGTAGCACTTTTCCTACTTAGGAGTGATGGACTAATGGTATCAAAAGAAGGGGCTGGACGTACAAACAGCATAAGAAGTTCTCTGTAGAACACTTACAATAAGAATTTGAACTTCCCTAAGCAATAAAGACACCACCCATGTTAGTATCATCAGCAAACTTGGTGAGGGTGCCTTCAATCTCATCGTCCTGATCATTTATGAAGATGTTGAACAGCGTGGGGGCCAGTACTGATAGCCAGGGGACCCAGCATGTGCAAGGTTGCCAGCCTGAGTAGAAACCATTGATTTCCATCCTCTGAGTACAGTCTGTGAGCCAATTTCATACCCATCCCACCAACCACCCATGCAGTCTGTATCTTGCCAGTTTGCTAGGAGGAGGCTGTGGGAAACAGTGTCAAATGATTTCCTGAAGTCCAGGTGTTTGAAATCGCTTCAACTGTTTCTTCTCAGCCTGCGAACTGTCCAAGAAACCATAGCAAATTTCAGAGGTCACTGAAAATTCAACAGAACAAGTTAAGGAAAATAATAGGGTTTTTTACATTTTGTCAACTTCTAACATTACTGCTGTTTGGGAATAATTTGCAGAACTGGGAACAAAATCAAGATTTTTGATACCTAATCTTGTGCATCTAGAAAAGATATTAAAACACTGAACTGAAATCAGGATTCTGGGTTTCATGTTCTTTTCTCAATTTTTTTTTTTTTTAATTAACCCATACTTTACTGTAAATTTAGTTCCTAAGTCCCTCCAAACATTTGGCATGGGTTACTCCTAAATAGCAACTATTATGATTATAGCCTTCAAATCTACTAGCTTGCATTTTGCGTATATAAATACAAATCATAATTATGTTTTATTGTTTGGCCAGAATCCACTACAGTTTAAAATTCCTAAGCTATGAGAAATAAATTCAGATTGCATGTCAGGGAATGTTCAGGTTCTTGTAAAGTTCAGGTTCTTGTTAGTTCATCTGTAGGTTTCTGAATAAAACAGGTTAAACAACAGATTATTTAATTATATCATTCTGGCTAGCAGTAGACTCTTCAAATACTTTTTGTTATGGTTCATTCATTTTAAATGTTATTTTTCAGTGAAACAACTAAAGGTACATATAGCACTTACAAAAGATAAGCCAAACCTCAAGATTCAGTATGAATTTTGGGGTTGACCACAATGTTGTCCGTATGAAGCTAACTGTTCAGACTGTATTTAAGGATATGAAAACACAGAAATATTTCTCTGTATGGAGTAGGTACTTATATGTTCAGATACCTATATATATACACCTATACACTTGTATGCACATTTTGTTGTCCATTGTAATATTGTACCGCTGAAAGTAATTTAACCTCCCAGTGCTAAACTACGTAGAATTTTTATAACTATTGGTCTTATTATTATTATAGTCATATGCTTTTTTCTTCCTTTGATGATTTTCCCAACGCGATACCATGAAGCAGGGAAAATGTTAGCAAAAGTGCTGATGGTAGATTTAAATCAAAGCACTCCTTCAGACTCCTTCTTTGCTGTTCTGAAATCTCTGATCTGCAAACTATCAAGAGAGTAATCTTGATACAAGATATACAAAAATTCACAGAATTAAACTGAATAATATTACTGTGATTGAGGGGATGTGGAGAAAAAAGCTATAATCATTGAATTTCAAACTAGCATCTCACTTTCACTCTTAACTAGCCATTTGGGTGTAACTGGCTGGATGTGCATGATCCAAATTTCTCTTAGAAGATATTTCCAGTAATGGTGGTACCAAGAAAGCAAGCCTAATAAAGAAGTTATCTAATTCAGAAAGTAATGCAATCCTTTCAACATCACAAATATTAACTTAGATATAAAATAATATTTTTGGGTTTTTTCCTAATTACTTTATATGCTTTGAGCATTAAGCCAGGTTCGTTCTGTTTCTTGAATCTCTGCATTTACTGAAGACTTAGGTTTAATACATAAAAATACGCATGTTTAATTATATTTTAGGCATTTTTTTCCTGGTGGAAGCTAAGTTTTTAGTGAGGCATTTAGGCTTCCAACAAAGAGGAAGAGGATGATTAGCTGCTTCAGAATGTGCTCCAGAAAGGAGAAGACACTTGGAAAGGACCAGTCTGCACGGCACATGGAGAAATAGTACATTTGAAATAGTGGTTTACAAATGAAGAGGAAGGCCTGCAGAAGGACACTTTATTTTCACAAGGTCCAGGTGAGTACATACAAGATATGGCAGACACCTCTATCCAGCCTTTTAAATGACTGTGGAGCTTACTCTTCCTTGAGAAAGAGAAAGGGAAAGAAGAGTGATGAGATAGTTATCTTTTACACCTCTGTTAGAAAATGTCCCACACTTAGGTTCAAAATTCTCCTTTTGCAAGAGAGGTTTAAAACTGTAAAGCTTCATTATATGGCAGCAAGGTCACACATTCACTGTACGGTGATTATTATGCATGCTTAGATAGATCCCATTTACTGTCCTTCTCCTTTGTCAGCTCTAAAGTTCATGAGGCAAGTGAAAGAGAGGAGTGGTGCCCTAAGCTGATTGCCAGGACTTGAACTGTGCTTGAGGATTTTCTGGGTTCCTTCTCCAAAGACTGTTACTGTACTTTAAATCAAACATAATACAGGCTCTCCTTGTACAGATGGATGCCCAACCAAGAACGCATAAACTCTTCTGACTTCAGTTTTTAACCTGCAGAGGTAAAATGCAGGCAGAATATGCAAAGAGCACCCCTTCACATACTTGCTTTGCATCTGTACCCTCAAATAACCTACGGCTTCGTTCTTACATGACTCTTCTGGGAGGCAGGTGATGTGGGTTTGAATCCTTCGGGCAAAGGAGAGAACTCAATTCAGATTGCCTGTTTCCTGGTTGAATGCTTGAATCTCTGTGGCTACTATCTACCCCCCTCAGCTGCAACTGGAAAGAAAGCAGCCACATTTTTGTGAGGTCCCATCAGCCTGTGTCAGACCCAGGAGGAGCCTGGCAGAGAAACACCTTGTTTCTGGATCTTCATCAGGCTTAGGCAGGAGATAAACATCTCCTGGGGCTGGGGAAGCCCTGGGCATGCAGTGAAACAAATTTTTTAAAGTTTAGAGAATATTAAAATCAAACAGGGAGGAACCAACTGATCTTAACAGCCTTCAGGTTTAGACACAATAGAGTGGAAGTATAAGGGGATTTTTTTTGTTTTAGGCATCACACATCTGCTTAAGTCCCGCTTAGGTCCTGCTTTTTGCTTGTTTGTTTGTTTTTGTATAAATGATTCTTGGAAATACATCTTACAAAATTAATTGGCACTACTACCCACAGGGTTTTTTTTGGTATCTTTCTCCTTTTCCACTAGAATTATCAATCTTTATTATCACTGCAATACACTGGGAAACTCCAGCTGTCCGAATCAATATTTCCACTCATTTCATTTCAATCCAGGCACTTGCTGTTGCTGGGTAGCTGTAACACACCAGAGCCATCACATGCCTCATTGTTGCTACGAGCAACGGTGTGGTGGGCAAGAGCTGGTCCCTCTACATCACATGGTAAGCTCTAACATACTGTGGTTTTAGATGGCTTCTCTTCAAATTGCTCAAGCTGATGTTAAGATCATGTGGTCTTTCAAGAACGGTACTAGTGCCAGTCAAAAATAAAATTGGATTTTCTTTGTCACTGTAATAGACTTGTGTAGCAACTGCATCAAAGCACATGCCTGACTTTTTCCACTAAAAGGAAGGGGTAACCAGCAAATCAAAATTTATTGCCCTACTTTGACTCTATTAACTCGTGCTGTGAAGGTATCTCAGATTTGGGTTTATCAGAAAATCGTATTTTTGAGAATTCACTTCAAAATTACAGCCAGCTGAACATCAGTTATTAGGCAATGGTGTTATAGGTTGGGGAACACTGGGTTACACCTCTTAGATATTTTATCTGGAGAATTGCTTCAGGTCACAAGTGCGAATTAATTTCTTGATGTTACTTTCCTGTTATCTGGCTACAGATCCACTTTGCCATAGTTTGCATGACTGTTAGAGTTTGCTCAGGTGAGGCTTAGGACTGGAATAGGAAGGGCATTGCAGGTCAAGCATGCTGTGCATTGGCAGAAATACAAGACCCAGTTCTAAAATGAACTTCTGTCACTACCATTAAAATTACAGTGAGTATCATTGGAAAAATCTGTTTTTCAGATTTACATTCTTACTTTCTACAACAAGGCCTAAGAACATAAGTAAAAACCAGCAACTTGTTATGTCATATCATTTTTACCATTCGAGTTGGTTAAAGGTTTTACAAAAATATCATGTTTCATTTGTTAATACCGGCTCACTCAAAATTCACCAGCTTGCCTCAAATCTAGTGACATTCGAAGAGTTCTCAGCAGGTGACTTCTGATATGGAAATGCCAGGAGATCTGGCTCTCCTTACCTAAGGCAAAAAGAACTGGTTCTACCCCAGACTGGTGATGCTAAGGGATGTTGGTAGCTGGGTCTGTGGGGTTTCAATTAGGAGACTAAACATAGATTCCAGAATGCTGGAAACATGTAGAACAATGCAGGAACCAGAAGTATTTAATCCATGTTTGGGTGGTGAATACCAAATATTTTTAAAGTTCTTCTCTAATTTCAAGAAATGTGAGCAGCTTCTGAATGTGAAATCCTGCTTTTCAAGAAATGTGCTTATCAAATCGGCAGAACCACTCATCACAGTTTATTACACCTAGTAATCATCATAAAATAGCCCATTATACTCTGGATTATCAACTCTTGTGTTTTCAAAATGCCTAGGTTGAAATGTCAGGGTGGGCTTGACTCTGTACATGCCTACAGTTAAGAATGGGTATTCTCGTGGCAGGAAGACTAGAGGGCTCAATATCCACACTGAAATGTTAATCTCATTTTATGCAATTCAAAACATATCTCATCTATTCTTTCTCTAGTTGAACTCCACAGGATATGTACAGCTATCCAGAGGGAAGAAATGTAGAAAGGGGACTTCTCTTTCTTTCACTTCAAGACATGTTAAATGTTAAATAGTTGAAGAGTCTCTGAATTAAGCCATAACCCCAGATTTGGAAAACAAACAAACAAACAAACAAAACCCGCTGATTAAAAATCATTGTTTTCTCCAAAACACAGAAATTCTGTGGGTTAAATCTGTGTCTTTTTAATCATTCCTGC